>NC_141539.1:24793421-24949473 GCF_021556685.1 Rattus norvegicus | reverse complement strand
AGATTGATTTCTTTCTTTTGCTCAGAGTCATATTGCAGTAATAGAAATGTGTGTAATCTATTTAGGAATGCTCAGAAATATGCAATTTCAAGCAGAATCTAATCACGAGGTTAGTGGTAAAATGGCTGATGGTGTTGGATAGTCAGGAAATCAGATTTTTTTTATCATACCATAAAGAAACATTAGATATGTAGAAGAAAGAGATACACTCTGGAAACCATTGCCTGAATTTTATCTCTGACCTTCACCCAAACTTAGAATATATGTTGATCCTCTAGAAGCATCAGTGACTATCCAATGACATTCAGTCCATTGGGATAGACAGAATGATCGCCTTTGAAGAACAAGCCTGTTGTAGAAAATAACAGCCTCAATTCCATCTACTTACTATTTTGATAGATCCTGAAGAACAAACGTAAACATGTCCTACTTTTCAGTCAATTTTTCCTAGGTAGAAACCGCCTTCTACAGTAAACTTTCCTTTCGTTTCGATCAGTAATCCAGTAAGGATTTAGCAACCATGCATTCCACTTCTGAGTTATGAATAAAACTTTGACTTTCTGTCTCTTTAGTGCACGTGATTGGGACCATTTCTGTCAAGTTCTAACTGATATCTAATTCACTGGAAATCTGTAATGAAAAGTAAAAGAGACGGATTGTACTTAGCACAGTTGCATGCTTGTCCATATTGAAATTCAGAGAAAAAGCACAAAGAAGTGTTTCTAAACATGTTTTGAAACCAAACACCAGATAACAAATCTGCCGAATATCTGTGGCAAGTACTAAGTGACAGTAGCAGAGACCTCAGTGAGGAAGAGGGCTAGAAATGATGGTACTTTCAATAAAGATAGTACAGCCAGAAACTATAGAAAACATTCAAAAATGAGAGTATTTGCTGTGGCAAAAAGTAATTGGTATTGCTTTTTATGTCTTTCCATTCTGGTTTCTTTATTCCTTCTTAAATTTCAAAACATTCACAGGCCTACACCCAATAAACACACACAAAGGATTGATGATTTCAATAACAATCTAGGTTGGCTTGAATCCTGTTTCCTCATGAGGCCTCTCCTTCTATCAAGGAGATTCAATAAGATCTACTTCTACTTGAGAATTGCAAAATATCAACAATCTAAGACAAGTAAAATGAATAGTAGCAATATTTTCTTTGAAATATATCTCTTTGTACATGTAAATACTTTGCGGATTGAACTTCTAAATGTGTATCAACTATAATCATACTATATATACATCAGATTTATTGGAATTCCTGGTTTACAGGAGCAGTATTTCTGCCCTCAAGAATGGAAATGATAGTTGTATATCCTGGGAGGGCTTGGTAAATAAAGGCATAATCTGTGGATTCTTCAAGGAGTTGAAAATGATTGGTACAATTACAATTTGTTACAATATACGTTTTTTAGAATCTTTAATGATGGAATTAACAATAGTTCCTGAGAAACTCACATGCTCATCATAATAAATAAATACAAAGATACACATGTAATATAATGTAGAAATTAATATTAGTCTTCTCTACAGTTACACCACAGATTTTATTCATTATTTACATTTACTGTAACACAGTGGCAGGTTGGAAAAGACAGTCAAAGCTGTTTGAATGAAGGGACAGTTACCTTTATCGATAGAGATGATTGATTTTTATTAGAACCAAAAAGTTATTAACTTTATTAAAAATTCAGGTTCCAAGATGTAAGAAAATTTCTGTTGATTAATTCCTAGGAAGAAGCAGAGGAGTCAGTACTTTAATTACAAGCAACACTTTCCTAAAATATAGGGTGGAATTTAGCAGTGATTTATTATGACTTTTACATTTATTTAACCAAATTGGTTCATTGGAGAACATGGCAGTACAAACTCTTCCCACCTCTCATCTGAAATCTAGCACCAAGTCTTCAGACTTAATTAAGTTTGTATTTATGAAATCCTCCTGTCTACTGAGAAATTCAAGAAGTGCATAACCAATACAAAATCTCTAAATGTCAGCCTTCAGCAAACTGAAATTTCTTCATAAGAACCAGGATTTCTGCCCACAGTTTTCAGCCCACACTGATCTATCAAAGAACACCAGTGATACTGAGGATCTTATGCAATAAATCCTAAAATAAACTTGAGGTTCCATTTCTATTTCTTGTTCTTTCTAGAAAAACACAAGACTGACAATTTTCAACCATGCAATTGAAATTTTTTTCATCAATATACATAGAGACTATATCTATATCTATCTATATCTGTAACTCTATATCATATATATATATATATATATATGTATACTGTGTGTGTGTGTGTCCTTTTTTATTCCATAGGAGCATATATTCAGAAGTGATTGAAGAATAGTAAGAGACAACATTCATACTCATCCACTTGTGAAGTTTACCCATGCTTTACTCATTTTGGAATTCTTCTACAATATCCCCCCTCCACAATTTGTTTACTTTTATTTGCCAATTGTTCACAATCATTATTTATAACAAAGGCTAAGTGAAGAATTGGCTCCCACCTCATATCTGTGGTGGTGGTTATACACACTGCAGGAATCACTAGGCAGATGAGATCAATAACAAATTTCTAATCATGCTTTAAGTAAAACAAAAAAAGTATAAATAGGCAGGTTTATACTGGAGACACACTGTAGCAGAATGAGTTCTCAGACCCTGTGAAAGGCAACCACTTTCATAACCAAAGTTCTCAGTGATCACTGAATCCCATGCCAGTGGAAAGAGGACTATCTTATATCAGTAGCTCTACAGTTTCTAATAGCTTAAACATGCTACTTTGGGTTAAGTATTGACTGTTCAATGTCACCTACGTCCATGAGTACTTCTTGTTCTACTGTTCCACAGGCCCCTGTTATCAGTGAAGGATGGGCATAGCATCTATGGCAACAATAGTAAAGGGATCAATGTACTCACCATTTAGGGACAAAGACAAGGTAGCACACAGCACTGTTGTTTCCTTGGATCTCAATATATCTGAGAGGCTGTGGGAAAGATGGTATTGTTTCTGAGGAGGTCTTCTCCCCCTGTCTACCTCTCCTGAAAATGCCCTCAGAAACAAAGCTGAAGTGTTTCTCTTGGTGTATCCTATAAATAACCATGCTGACAATCAAGATTTACTCTCAGAGAAAATCCTTTTGATTTTCAAATTAGTACAACTTTCAAATTTTCTTTTCAGATAATATATTTTGATTCCAATAATTCTAATCAGTTTTGTTATTTGTTATTATATCTGTTTAGTGTATCTGTGTTGGGTGAGTGTATGGACATTGTTCCAAGGATTCTCAGCACGCACACTACAGTTAGTGTACTCACAATCATTATCTTTTCCTACATTACTTTTTATTTTACATGTCTGTGCTCTTATCTGCTCTTGTGTATCATGGACATGTATCAATCCATGCATGTACTCCATTAAAGTATATTTAAAACATTCCCTATTTAAATAGAAAAATATTTTTGATAATGGTGATATTTATCAATAGTATTTTGGGGATTATTAATTGAATACTGCTTCTGTTTTTGTAATTGCTAATATAAAGTTATTAAAAATTATAAACAAATTAAAGCTACACAGAGTTGTGAGATATGATACAATTCTATGAAATAGTAATTCAAGATATGTAACATATCCATCAATTTATACATTTTTCCTTTCTGGTGGCAAGATCATTTGAAATTTACTTTAAAGTACTTAGAAATATTCAGTCTATTACCTCTGAGAGGTTGGCTTTACAGCTCCTCCGCCTAGAGGAAATATTATTTTCCCTTGATTTTCAATTGTGAAATAAATGTCTCCTGTGGTATTTTTTAATCAAGTACTCTGATAGACTTACTCTAACTGACAATGTGCACAACAACTGCTGTTCCCACTGTAGTTCATCTGCTTAAAAGGTTAAAAAATCATTTGCTACTTGAAGTTAAAATCTTGAGCTTTTTCAAATTTGAATGTTTTGTCTACTCATCTACTCTAATCATGTTTTCTACGACCTAATATCAAATTTTAATATGTTTTAATATATCTAAGGCACCCATAATTCTGTCTGAATCTTTCATATAAAATAAAAAACGAACTCTTCTCTATTTTTGTATCCCTATCTGTTGGCTCTCCAGATAAGCGTTTCTGCTCAAATATACAACTGAAATAGAAGTATTGATTTATGATGTATAATTGCTTTTCATGAGAGCATGACATTAGTATGGATAAGATGAGTAAGTAGGAAGAGCTTCTGTTGATGCAGAGTTCAGAATCCATTTTTTTATCCACACATTTTTATGCTATGTAAAAGGGAAATAGCTTAAATATTCTGATAGAAAGCTAAGAAGAAAAAATTTCTGTTGATTTTTATTTTTTCTAACAAAAAAGTTTTCAAACATTTTAGTTCTTGGAAACTAAATTTTGTGTGTGTGTGTGTGTGTGTGTGTGTGTGCGTGTGCGTGCATGTGCGTGCGTGCGTGTGTGTGTGTGTGTGCGTGTGTGTGTGTGTGTGTGCGTGTGCGTGCATGTGCGTGCGTGCGTGTGTGTGTGTGCGTGTGTGTGTGTGTGTGTGTGTGTGCGTGTAAACAGACAGAGAGAAAAAGAAATTGTAAGGGCTAAAGCAAATGATCTCTTACGTATAAAGGCAGCACATGTAATATAAGGGCAAAAGAACAGCAATGTCTATTTACGAGGAACCTTCGAAAATTTCCCTCAGATTTTATTCAAGCCATAGACTATACAAATCATTTTCTCTAATAAAAAATCTCTGCTATGTTTATTCAATATGCTCTTTGCATAAGTCATAATGGTAAAGGTTTCATATATACTCTTTATTCAATCCCATAGCACATTCACAACTGTAGTCATTTTTGGGTTGTTCTGTTTACCTTAGAGGTGGAAAGCAAGTGGAGCATGTGGTAAATGTCTGCACACAGCCGTAATTCATGAAGGACATGGTTTATGTTTAAAGCTATGTTAATAGAAACAATTTGGCTCATAGATATCAAAGAATTTCCACCTAAAATGAATTTTAAACAAAGACAGTCCTATTTATCATTTATCATTTATCATAAAAGTCTAATATGTAATTCAGAACAAGGATGGAGAGTATTTTCAAAATTCTCAGAGATTCTGGCTTATTTTTTATTTTCCTTATTTTGTCCAGTTTCCGATTATTTTTTCTCTTACTGTGGGCTATATTCTGAGGTTTAGGTTACATTATTTTTCTGGGGACTGCAGAGCAAGGTAGACCAATGCATGACAAAGAGACTACTTCAAATATCCACTATGGAAGGTTACTGGAGGGTACTCAATGATATACATACTTGTAAGCCTGTGACTATAATTGGCAGTTGAGTACAAATGAACAGTAAGCCATTTTCTCTCAATAGACTTGTCCTCGTGCACATCTTTTTTAAAAATTTTTATTAGATATATTTCTTTACTTACGTTTCAAATAGTATTCCCTTTCCCGGTTTCCTGTCCATAAGCCCGCATCCCCTCCCCCTTCCCAATACGGGTGTTCCACCTATCCACCTCCTTTACCATCTCACCCCCCCAGCCCCGATATTCCCCTGCACTGGGGGTCCAACCTCAGCAGGACCAAGAGCTTCCCCTTCCACTGGTGTCACAACAAGGCACCACTCTGTTACTAATGAGGTTGGAGCCCTGAGTCAGTCCATGTTTAGTCTTTAGGTAGTGGTTTAGTCCCTGGAAGCTCTGGTTGGTTGACATTGTTGTTCTTACATAGTTGCAAGCCCCTTCAGCTTTCAATCCTTCCTCTAATTCCCCCAAAGGGGGTCCTGTTCTCAGTTCAGTGATTTGCTGCTAGCATTGACCTCTGTATTGGACATGCTTTGGATGTGTCTCTCAGGAGAAATCTACATCCGGTCCCTTTCAGCATTCACTCTTTAGCTTCATCAATCTTATAGTCCTCGTGTATCTTTAAGGAACAGTCTTAAGAGTAGTCAAAGAAGTCAGAAACATACCTGCTCCCACAGTTAGGAGAACACCAAAAAACACCAAGCTAACAGCCAGAACATACACACAAATGACCTGGTCCATATCCATGCAAACCCCATGTTTGTCTTGTCACTTCAGTTGCTGTGTGTCCATGTGGTCTCTGGTTAGTTGATTCAGTGGCTTGTGTTCTCCTGCTGTCTTCCATCCTGTCTGACTTCAATCTTCCCTGTGATCTTCCTCAGAATCCTTAGCTCAGAGTTCTGTATGAGAAATTTTATATTTTTACCATATTTTTGTCCTGTTTGCTTATAGTATCTTGGAGGCCTGTTGTTTTCTGAGGGGAGACTGAGGAGGAGTGAAGCAGAGGGAGAGGTAGGGAGCAGCTGAGCAGGTGGGGGGATGAGGCTGGAGAAGCAGAGGGAGGGGAAACTGTGATTTGGATGTATTGTGTCTGAGAAGAATATATTTTCAATTAAAAAAAAAGAAAGACATAACAAAGTAACACAAACAAAAAAAATCAGCAAAAGGAAATGAAAATAAAAAGAAAGTGTGGGGGCAAGTAACACTCCTTTCTGATATTCTTTAAGTCTCAGAATTTTAGCTGGAAGGTACTCTCATTTCTATGAGAGTCAAGTTCTTTACTTGACTATTGATTGAGACAGTAAAAGAGTGGAGTCATTGTTCTCCATTGGCTCTTCATATTTACCATATTAATGACTGGATACATTTATGAACTGAGAACTGTGCATTTATCATATTAAACATAGATTTAAACAACAAGTAAACAAAAAAGAACAAACAAAAGGAATTTGCTAGAAATTAAAAGTTTCTCTAAAGTAAAAAAAACAGTGATGTCCTATCTGTATGTTTATCCATTCACACATCAACAATTTTAAGTACTTGTTATATATCTGGCAAGTCTCCACAGGCTGAATATCAAAAGATCACTATGAATAGATTAATAGATGAAATACAAAACAATCACAGGCTTATTTTTCTTGTAGCCTAGCAATAGAGACAGATCAACACAAACCAGAAATATTCCATGGCATGTTAGATAATTATTAAGTGCTATGCAGAAAAATAAAAGACACAGGGATTGAAGTGATAACTAAGGGGATATTTTTATGTGTGTTTTCCAGAGGAAATACATGTACAAAATTAAAATCACAACACATTCTTTCAAAACTAAGAAATCAGGCTGGAGAGGTGGCTCAGCAGTTAA
This sequence comes from Rattus norvegicus, assembly GCF_021556685.1. Classification (NCBI taxonomy): domain Eukaryota; kingdom Metazoa; phylum Chordata; class Mammalia; order Rodentia; family Muridae; genus Rattus; species Rattus norvegicus. The sequence continues at coordinate 24,942,293 of NC_141539.1, read as the reverse complement.
GAGCACTGACTGCTCTTCCAGTGGTCCTGATTTCAATTCCCAGCAACCACATGATGGTTCACAACCATTCTGTAGTGGGATCCAGTGCCCTCTTCTGGTGTGTCTGAAGACACCTACAGTGCATTCATATACATAAAATAAATAATTAATTAAAATATTAAACTAAGAAATCATTGTGACTTCTGCTATTTGAGGGCATGATTGGGAAGGAGAGTTAGAAGGCAGGTAGTGCACCATATAGAGAAAAAGACTTTGCATGTGGGAGGTCTTTTATTATTTCATAAGTGTTCTGGATTCTGAGAGCAAGTATAATGCCATTGTTTCATTGTCTTGACCTTTTGTCTTCTACCTTGCTTCTCAAGAAGTGGTGCTAGAACTGTATCCTTACAAACTAGAAGACATTATATTTCTTGTTTTTTTTTAATTTTTCAAGCAAACTTGACTTTATTATAGATTAAAACCAGAAAAAAAGAAAAATGGGAGCATTTAGCTACTACCCACTGATTTTTAATTTTATTTTGGATTATTTGTTTGCCCAATTCTTAGTGAGGCTTCTATATATAATCTGCAGGTTCTGGCAAAAAGCCTTCACTATGGCCCTTGCTCATTCTAGCTAAGGTTTGTCCCATTTTCACCATACTCACTCCAGCTAAGCCTTGATTCTTTGATCTTCCCACTACAGACAACTATCTATCCATCATCTATGACTTCAAACACTCTTGTAATTAGTTCACTATGACCTAGCCATAGGAGCTAACCTTCTACTAGCTCCTCTCCAACATGGCCAAGCATTCATCCTTTATGATGGTAACCATTCTAGGCAAGACTCTACTAGAGACATTCCCCACACTAGCCAAGTCTACACTTGATCTTAACCAAAAGGCCAAGAAGCAGTGACTAGGCAAGTCTATATTCTCTGAGGTCATTCATCATTTTGTAAATGATTATATCTATATTTTAGCTTGCATGCATTGTGGTTCCTGAGATCAGATGAAGTGACTCATTTGGGTTTTGTATTTTCAGGAGGAGTATGGTTGACTTTTTTGAAATATGATTGTTGACAATAAGGGTCATATGTTCTAATAGTGTTTTCGAATTCCAATGATTTGAACACTTTTTATTCTTTTGAAAACACAACAACAGTTAGAGTGTGTATGTATACAGTTTTATTATAAATTACTTAGATGGAGAAGGGAAAGAGAGAAAACAAAGCAGAGACCATTGACAGTCCATTTTTGCCCAATGTTCTTTTCTGACACTATACCTATAGATGCTATAGACTTATCCCTCTGTTCACAGGCTAAAGGAAGCAAAAGTCCCTTCAGAGAATAAATGTTTTGTTATCTCTTCATTTCCTTCCCTCATATTCCTTTCCTCCTTCTGTATCTCAAAACTTCTGATGCATTCATAATGTTCTTGCTTTTCTCAGGTATTTTCAAAGGCATGAATAGAAAAAGAATCTGCATTGCTGAAGCTTTGCCAATTTGTTTCTTTGCATGTACTTTCCAGTTATCCTTATGTTGTGCACCAAATACTGTTGCGTATATTTCAGAAAATGGACTGAACAAAGAAAGGAAATATAAACGAAGAGGTACAGGAGTGATCTCTGCTTAATGGCCAATAGTAGAAACTGAGGTCTGTTGGTTTTGATGCCAAAATCAATAATTCTTAAATTCAATGTATTTGAGGTATACACTAATTTCACTATAGCCAAGATGCTTATCTAGGGACAGAGATGCCACTCAAGGTTTCCTGATGTACTGAAGGACTAAAGGATGATTAGGATTGCAGTGTACTTGGTAAATCACTTGAAAATACAGGTATTAATTCTCAGAGCATGCCTTGGAGTCAGACGGTATATGTTATTTGAGTCTTAAACCTATCTGCCACAAGCTTTGTGCTTGAGAGAATGTCTTACCCTCGCTGTGCCTGGCCTTACTTCTCCTTTATTTGGCCTGTGTATCTTATCAAAATGCTTATATTGTAGATGATTTATGAAAATTTAGAAATCATGACAGTAAATCAGATATTTTCTGTATCCTCTAAAGAATGACCTGGAATAATCTTATATCCTTATCTTGTATCAAACACGTTAAGCTCTGAGAAGGATTTCTGTTTCAGAATATAAACTATTTTACAGTTATCATTGCCTCCTGGTAGTCATATTTGAAAGGTAATAGTAATGTATTAAAATAAATATATGGATATTGCAAATCATGAAGGAATTTCTAACCTACTTTAGGGAAAATGTCAGATTGGAAGTTTGGAGAATAGGGAGAGAAAATTGTGTTTTTCTGTTATTTTAGCTAATATTCAAGAAAGGGGAGATAGAAAATATAAGACTTTTTAAAGTGTGAGTAGAAAAAGAAGCAAAGGTAGAGAATAATTTGCTTAAATAATAAAAGTGATGTCTTTTGTGATCCATAATTTAATGAGAGTCTTGTTATCCAAAGACTCTCATGATCAGGATATTGTCACCATACTGCAGAATTGTTGTCATCTAGTGGTTCCTAATCATGTCAGAACTCCTAAAAAAGTTCTCTCTGTGGGGGGTGAACTCACTGAAGTGGATAATAGGGCCCTAGGCTTTTCCTCACTTCTCAGATACCCTGAGATGGTCAGAGGATCTCTTTCACCTGTTTATATCATTAAGCAATGTTCATTCTATCACAGCAATGTGAACAAGTGACCATGGATTGAAACCTCTGAACCTAAAACTCAAAGTGCATACAACCTCCATGCAGACTTGGTATCTGAGAAGTTTGGTCACAGCCGTGGAGAACTGACAATGTCAACTGGAAAATATTGGAAATGTTTATTATGTTTTAAATCTTCCAATGAACATAATTTTATTTTACCAATGATACACATAAGAAATTTAAAATTTAAACTATTTCTCAATAGTTCTGCAAGTCAAATACAACATTAAAAGACACACAAGAAAGGAAGAGAGAAATTATCAGTTGGTTTTCTTTATTACAGTATTTTATGAAGTGCATGAAATCAAAGGTATACAGAAAATACTAATAACTTGTAATTAACTTGCATTCTAAAAATGCAAGATCGGCCTGGTATTTAGATATCTAGGAACCTAACCTTTATCTGAGAGAATAAAATAGAAAGTTCACCGTAAGAATAGCAAGATATGTACCCCAAATTCTAAAATTTGACTATAAAGCATAATTAAGCATACAGATAATAAAGTAATAAGTGATTCATTTTCTAATAAAAGATAAACAATGATACAACACTCTTCCTATGACAGTGTTAATGACCCCAGAGCAAACTTGATAAATTCGGATTGTATGCCCTCTTAGAATATTTAGGTATCTTCTGGAAATCAGTCTGGAGGTTCCTCAGAAAATTGGACTTTGAACTGCCTGAGGATCCAGCTATACCTCTCTTGGGCATATACCCAAAAGATGCCTCAACATATAAAAGAGACACGTGCTCCACTATGTTCATCGCAGCCTTATTTATAATAGCCAGAAAATGGAAAGAACCCAGATGCCCTTCAACAGAGGAATGGATACAGAAAATGTGGTACATCTACACAATGGAATATTACTCAGCTATCAAAAACAACGAGTTTATGAAATTCGTAGGCAAATGGTTGGAACTGGAAAATATCATCCTGAGTGAGCTAACCCAATCACAGAAAGACATACATGGTATGCACTCATTGATAAGTGGCTATTAGCCCAAATGCTTGAATTACCCTAGATCCCTAGAACAAACGAAACTCAAGATGGATGATCAAAATGTGAATGCTTCACTCCTTCTTTAAATGAGGAAAAAGAATACCCTTGGCAGGGAAGGGAGAGGCAAAGATTAAAACAGAGACTGAAGGAACACCCATTCAGAGCCTGCCCCACATGTGGCCCATACATATACAGCCACCCAATTAGACAAGATGGATGAAGCAAAGAAGTGCAGACCGTCAGGAGCCGGATGTAGATCGCTCCTGAGAGACACAGCCAGAATACAGCAAATATAGAGGCGAATGCCAGCAGCAAACCACTGAACTGAGAATAGGTCCCCTATTGAAGGAATCAGAGAAAGAACTGGAAGAGCTTGAAGGGGCTCGAGACCCCAAAAGTACAACAATGCCAAGCAACCAGAGCTTCCAGGGACTAAGCCACTACCTAAAGACTATACATGGACTGACCCTGGACTCTGACCCCATAGGTAGCAATGAATATCCTAGTAAGAGCACCAGTGGAAGGGGAAGCCCTGGGTCCTGCTAAGACTGAACCCACAGTGAACTAGTCTATGGGGGGAGGGCGGCAATGGGGGGAGGGTTGGGAGGGGAACACCCATAAGGAAGGGGAGGGGGGAGGGGGATGTTTGCCCGGAAACCGGGAAAGGGAATAACACTCGAAATGTATATAAGAAATACTCAAGTTAATAAAAAAAAAAAAAAAAAAAGAAATAGAACTCACTTAGCTTCTCCACACCTGCCTTCATAGCCACAGGAAGCAATTTCATCTCTTGAAAAAAACAGAATCAATTCAATTTCTTTGCGTAGAATCGGGATTCTTACTCACTGATGAATCTGATATTAGGTCTTCATTAAAATAAGATTTAATCATTATGTTAAAATACATTTTCCTTAAATTTTATTAAGGAAATATGGTTTCTATTATTTTCAGGTGCAAATATTTAGGTTCCAAACACCTGCATGAATGGCCATTATTTCTATACTTAGTACAAAACTAGTAAAATTGTATTTTTATTCTTCAGCAGTGTTCAGACAAAAACGCGTCAAAATAAACTCACGGTATCATGTTTTAAAAAAAAAAAAAAAGAATATTTAGGTATCATCAACAGCATGGGAATGAACATGGTTAAGTAAGTGTCTCTATAGTAGGACACTGTAGTTTCCTTTGGGTATGTGTCTGAAAGTAGTAAACCTAGATCTTGAGGCGGATCCTTTCTCAGCTGCGGTTGTATACATCTGCAGTCCCACTAATAATGTGGGAGGATCCCCTTCCTTCACATACTCACCAACAGGAGCTGTCATTTGTTTTACTGTTCCTGCCCGTTCTTACTGATATAATATGAAGTGTCAAGATAGTTTTGGTTTATATTTCCCTGAGGACTATAGATGATGAGTTTATTTTAGGTATTTTTCAGCTATGACTTTTTCATATATCGAGGATCTGTTTAGCATTGTATCTAGTTTTTAATCAATTTGATTTAGTCCTTTATACCTATTAGAAATTAATTGTATAAGCCAGATGTTTCAGCACTGAGAGGGGAAGTAGACAAAGTACCTATTCCTAATCCAGCTGCTATCTTTAGCTGGTAGCACTTCCCAATAGGAAAAAATAGGGTTTTTTCCAATGTACTCTTACTGGATGTACAAACCACCCATATGCATAGACCCCATGGACAGACAGCAGTTAATGAACTCAATGCTATTTCTGGAAGTTCCATGACTTATAACTCTTTGGACATTATTTATATTCTTTGACATAAAAAGGTGTTGAGTATTTATTGTGGTTTCCAGTATTTTATTTTTAAGGGATCTGTAATGGTGTAAACATGTATGTGTCTGAATCCATATGTGTTTCTTATGTTATTTCTTTGGGTTTTCTCTCTTTTTTAAAAAAAAATGGTTGTTTTATTTATTTACATTTCAAATGTTTACCCCTTCCTGATTTCCCTTCCACAAGCCACCCATCTCATTGCTCCTCCCCCTTGCCACTGTGAAGATGCTGCTCCACTTTCCTACTCTCATTTCCACCTCATTGCTGTAGCATCCCTTTAGTCTGAGGTGTCAAGCCTCCACAGGACCAAGAGACTCCCCTTCCACTGATTCCAGGTAAGATCATCCTCTACTACATATGTAGCTGGATCCATGGGTCCATGCCCGTGTAGCATTTGTTTGATAGCTTAGTCCCTGGCCAGGTTAGTTGGTACTGTTGTTCTTCCTATGGGGTTGCAATCCCTTTCAACTCCATCAGTCATTACCCTAATTCTTCCACTGTGGTCCCTGTGCTCAGTCTGATGGTTAACTTCAAATATCTATTTCTGTATTGGTCAGGCTCTGGCAGAGACTCTCAGGGGACAGACATACCAGGCTCCTGTCAACAAGTGCTTCTTGGCATCAGCAATAGTGTCTGGGTTTTGGGTCAGCAGATAAGATGGATCCCTAGGAGGGGCACTCTCTGAATGGCCTTTCCTTTAGTCTCTGCTCCACTCTTTGTCTCTGCATTTCTTTTGGATAGAAACAATTCTGGGTTAAAATTTTTGAGATTGGAGGGTGGCCCCATCCCTCAACTAGGACCTGTGCCTATCTACTGGAGATGGTCCCTACATATTCTATCTCCCCTTTGTTGGATATTTCGGCAATATCATGCCTACTGATTTTAGTTTGCATGGTCAATCCTATTCTGGTTACCTTGTTTTAACTTTATCCTATATATTTCATTATTAGTTTCAGATGCCTGTTTGTATTCTATTGAGAGAAAGAAAAGATGTGAGATTAGGTGGATATCAGTTGGGGAGAATTTAAAGGACGGAAAACTATAATAAGAATATATTAAATAAAAATACTTTTAATAAAAATAAATAAATATATAAAATTTATAATTGATCAGAATAAATAGCTGAGTAGAATGAAATAAACACATGAAGAACTAAAGAATTTGGGTGCTTTAACTTCAATACAATCATTAATTTTTTTTTAAAAAAATAATTCTAAAGAAACATTGATTTAGAAGAAAGATCATATGGAATGCAGGAAATCATGACTTGAATGCATAGCACTACATAAATAGCCATAATGCATTCCTTTCATCCTGTAATCCAGTGGAGAATTGGTTACACAATGAATCCAAGGTTAGCTTGGGACATATGAGACTCAGCTGTAATTATAGACAAATCATCACGAATGTGATGAATGAGTTTATAAGAAATGGAAAAATCACAATGTCCAATGCATCAATGACATGTGTTGCAATTTCATAGAAAACTAGAAAGCACATTGTGAAGATTGGAATTTTTAGATGATTACATATGGTAGTTTGGAGAATAAATGTGTTTAGTGTGGAATATAGTCAGCTGCTAAGGTGCTTGACACCAAAGCTGTCAGCATGATTTTCATTCTCAAGACTCACAAAAGTAGGAGGTAACCAACTCTTGAAATTGTCCTGTGATTCTACTTGTTACCCCTAGTACATATTAAACAATAAATAAATAAAGGTTATGTCAGGCAAGAATACAGAAATAGCAAAAACTTACTTCCTGTAGTAAAATGTAGTAAAATGATGAGCCTAATTTTATTAATCTTCACTCAATAGTAGTATGCTAATTTATACCTAATTATAAAGCACTCATGATATTTAGATGAATATAAAATTTACATTGGTTAGAAGTATTATACATTAAATATAAAAATGTCAAAAGCTTAACACTAAAATATATTCCACACAAATATCAACTTAAAAGACAGAGAATTGAAACTAATCAAAATTTAGCAAAATAAGTAATAGTTAAGAACAAATGCTAACATGAAATAATCAATGTTATATTTTCCGAGAGTGACCATCAGTTCAAATTTTCTTGACATTGAAAAGATAATGATATGGCACAATGATCAATTTTAGTACAAAAACTGTTGACAAATTATATATAATGAACAAATTGCCTTTAAAAAGTGTAACATCAGACACGTCAAAAATTTAGAAACTCAGAATAGTCTATTATTTTTAAAGAAGTTCAGTCTATAATTAAAACTTCATAAAGTTCTTATGAAGTCCAAATCATTTTCATGATTATTTCTTCCAAATTTTTAAGAAAGAAATAATATGATATACACTCCAGCTCTTCCAAAGAAATAACACATATTCTGTGAATATTTTGAAGCAAAGATTATAGTAGTTCAAAATCTGAATGATAACACAACAGGAAAATTATGAACTGATTTCTGTTTTGAAAATTAATGTACAAGAAATAAGTTTAATCCATCACAGAAATACCCAAGAATTAAGCATAAAAAAGGAAGCCGTAAACAGAAAACTTGGAGATATCTGAAATTAAGACATGTAACAATTTCACTAATTAAGTTTGTTATAGAATATCAATAATTCTAACAGATACTCAAGAGCGTGAAAAGTCCTGAGGCCTCTTAAGATGTGAAATTGGAATTCCAAGACTCAAAGTGTTCAAAGACCATGGTTCTTTTATACATCCTGCCTTTTCTTTGTACCTTTATATATCTAACAGGTACTTCGTAAAAAAAATCTGTAATATTTGATATATGCAATACTCAAAAGCATGAATTATCTCAGCTTAAGATACATTTTAAGTTAATGCTGTATACACCAACAATGTAACAAATTGTGCCTGATGTATTAATAAAATATTATCATAGACCTACAAAAGCAGAGATGCCAGTGCCATCTCTTGATAATAATATGTTTGTTTGTTCGTTCATTTGTTTGTTTGTTTTGAGGAGCTCTGTTGTGGTAAAAATTAAAAAGAACTCATTTGTTATCAGTTCTTGGGAGCCCGATCTGCTTGCTCTGGCTGCTACTCTGCCACGTGGTCTGCAAGCCACCCTCTCCTGGCTGTCTCCCTTTTAGTCGCCCACACACACACACACACACACACACACACACACACACACACACACACACACACACATCTCATTCTGCAGGCCCTGTGCATTCTTACTCTGTGCAGGCAACAAAACCAGATGCGCAAGTTCCAACTGCCTCTCAGCCATTTCTTTCACACACTGTCCTTTTAGCCCAGTAAAATCAAAGTTCCAGAAACTTGTAATTTAGCAATTAGATTTACATGTTAAATCCTTGTCCACAATTCCTCCTCACAATAAATTCACTGCCAATTGATAAGGATATAAACCACCATGCTCCTTAGACTTCATCTTGATCTCCCACTTCTCCTCCTCCTCTCCTCTCCTTGACTCCCCCCACCCCCCTTCCTTCTCATCCAGTGATAGGCTTCACCTTCCTAGACGGACGTGCCTCTCTGTATATTGACATCATCCTACAGGTCTCCATTACAATCATAGGCAAAACATTAACTTAATAAATAAAGGATGGATACTTAATGTTGAATAAGAAGGTAACAATAGCTGTCATATGCAGGTAAAATTTATCTTCTTTAGATATATGTTTGAGAAACTGCTGATTCAGTCACATCCCAGTCATCCCCAAAATAGGGATAGTAGCTAGTCTTTTCTTCAGTATTGGCTTCTACTGTGGACTTATAATAGAAGTGTCCAATATTAAAGGATCTTTTTTGTTTTTAGATAATAAAGTGATTGCATAGTTCCATGGGTGAATATTTCTTCTCTCTGTAACCTCACAAACTTTTCCTTCCATGCTTTCAATGCAATCCTTAAGATATTTTAACCTCAACAGGTATCATGAGTTCTTTGAATATTGTTGATTATATTGCTTCTGGAACATCATTTACATTTTGTACATTGTTTTATATTAACAAATAATATTAATTATGTCCTTATTTATTTTACTTTTCTAGTCTTTTTAAATGGTCTGTTGGATGAACTCTGCCCTATGTCTTCCAAATCTGCCCAGAATAATGGCTTTCCACATTATCACTCTGGTGCCTAAACTTACACACATCTATAGTGTCTTCAGTCCTCCTTATTTAAAAGCTATTCTTTGTGTATTTGCCCATTTACCAATAGTAGATAATGATCAAGGAAGGATGGAAATAATTAAAACTTTGAGGAGAAGATGATTATGTATCAACATTACAGTAAGATAAGAAATGCTGGTCCTTCCAGGTTTGGTGTTACTTTCCTTTTAACTAAGCAGACAGCAATGTGATAGAAATTGAAGAAATTGATAGAGTTCAAAGAAATTTTTATCTAGGACAATACTGGTTAGAGACACTGAGAAGTGAAAGGGCAGAACCTTCTGATGTTGTGAGAGGTCTAAATCTTGACATAAATGTAGGTTATCTTAATGAATGTGTGAAAATTATACAAACAAAAGTTAAACATTTTGGCATAATTAATTAAAAACAGTTTTCATAAAGACAGTGTATCTGCAGTTTTCACAGCACTTTTTAAATATTGAGCAAGATTTCAGTTCAATTCCTTTGGAAATTAACATATTTAAAGATATTTTCAAGTAGTTCCAAAATTGTGCTATAACAGAATAGAATGATAATCTGTAGAGATGTGAGTATTTTAAAAATTGCTGAGTTAACTATTAACACATCGCAGGGAATTTGGGATAATTTGGCCTCTCCAAATTTTTATAACTTATTAGAAATAAAGATGAAACTATTTATACTAACTAGCTCAAAGAAAGATTGATCATAGAATCTAAATGAGCTATATAAAAATTCTGCCACTGCTTCAGGGCAAATGATGCAAATGGTAGATAGAGTTATTTCTTTTTCCAATCATCTTTATCAAAACTAAGTATATTTTACATTAAATGTCATTACTGTATTGAATATTTTCTTACAAGGAGATGTCCTATGTTTCTACATTCAAGGTTTTGAGTTTTCACATACAGAATACAATCTAAACAGGGGAGTGCTTGTCTTACAATGTATATGCCACTCTAGGTTTCCCAGCCCTTGTTTCAGAACTATCTAGCACTTAGTCCTAGATATTGTCTGATGTCAATTTTAAGTTTACCAAAACATACCTGACTTTTTACCTGTCTGACTCTGCTGGTACTTTGCAGAATTTGACAGTTATATATGCCAGAACCAATTTTGCTGAAGTAGTTTGACAGGAAATTTTTTTATGAAGGATGGTAGCATTGCACTCTGCAGTGTTTTCTGGAGATGTGGGCATCTGGCTCTTAAGTTGTTTCTAAGAGACTGGCAACGGAGCTACATCTGCAGATTAGAGGAAGACTTTTTCTTCTGTGACCCTCATTTCCTTTGTCTTTGGAGAACAAGATAGAGAAACAGTGCAAAGAAACCTGCATTTAACCTCCTCTCAGTATTTTTGCATTCTAGACAGGAAAAAGAACTCGCAATGAAAAACCATCCTGTCCTTGAAGGAGGTGAAAAGAAAAAAGATGGAAGGAAAAGAAGAGAAAAAGGAAAGTGATAACACAAGTTTTATCATTTCGTCTGTCTCATGTAATATATAGCTGCTGGAATATTTGCTTTTAATCCACTTAAGACTTTATACAGTTAATTTTGACTTCATGGATTTATTTTTTTTTGAGCTTTTTTATTGTTTTTTTTAATTTACATTTCAAATGTTATTCCCTCTCCTGGTTTCCCATCCCTATGGCCCCTATCTCATCCTCCTCCCCCTTCTTCTATGAGGGTGTTCCCCCAACCCAACCACCCCCACTTCCCTTCCTCCCCCTCTCCCAACATTCCCCTACACTGGGAAGTCCAGCCTTGGCAAGAACAAGGGCTTCTCCACACATTGGTGCACAACAAGGCCATTCTCGTCTACATTCACAGCTGGAGCTGTGGGTCTGTCCACGAGCACCCTTTGGGTAATGGTCTAATCCCTGGGAGCTCTGGTTGGTTGGTATTGTTGTTCTTATGTAGTTGCAAGCCCTTTCAGCTCCTTCAAACCTTTCTTTAACTCCTCCAATGGGGATCCCATCCTCAGTTCAATGGTTTCCTGCTAGCATTCACCTCTGTATTTGTCATGCTCAGGGTGACCCTCTCAGGAGACAGCTATATCATGCTTCTGTCAGCATGCACTTCTTGGCTTTATCAATATTGTCAGTGTTTGGTGGCTGTATTTATATGGGCTGGATCCCCAGATAGGGCAGGTTCTGAATGGCCATTCCTTCAGTTTCTTCTCCAAACTTTGTCTCCATATCTCCTCCTATGAATATTTTTATTCCCCCTTTTAAGAAGTACTGAAGCATCCTTATGTTGGTCATCCTTATTCTTGAGATTCACATGGTCTATGAATTGTATTTTGGGTAATTCAAGGAGCTCTGGGGCTAATGTCTACTTATCAGTGAGTGCATACCACGTATGATTTTGTTTGTTTGGTTGGCTTTTGGATTGGGTCACCTCACTCAGAATGATATTTTCTAATTCCATCCATTTGCCTATGAGTTTCATGAAGTAATTGTTTTTGACAGCTGAGTAATATTCCATTATGTAGATGTACCATATTTTCTGTATCCATTCCTCTGTTGAGGGCACCTGGGTTCTTTCCAGCTTCTGACTATTATAAATATGGCTACTACAAGTATCATGAATACAACTTGTCTATGATATAGTCCTTTAAGACTTAAGGAAGCCATAAAATGAGACATCAAATAAATATTGAATGACTCTCAGTGTATAGTAATAATTTCATATGACCTTAAGAATTGCATTAATTTTATTTATTTCGGTTTGTAATATGTTTTAATTATACAACTTCACCTACTCCTTTACTTTTCTCCAGAATCTATATTCTCTCCAATCCTTGCTATGCCTCAATTTTAGGTTTTGTTTGCTGTGTGTGTGTGTGTGTTTGTGTGTGTATTGTGTGTTTGTGTGTGTGCATGTGTGCATGTGTGTATACATGTGCATGTGCATGTATGTGTGTGCATTCTCACACATACGTATACAATTAACAGAAATCAACAATTTAACATAGTGTAGAGTCAATAGATCATGTAAAGCCAAATACCAAAGGACACATCTATATTAGAACTCCTGCATCTATGAGTCAATGAACACATGGAAAGGGGTTTAGAAAGATTGTAAAACTATTTTCTAGTAGGAATCTCAGTTAGGGTCCCTCCCATAGACTCCCCATAGCTAACTCCATACCAGTTCTCCAGCTAGTACCAGAGATGCCCCTATATTTCCATTTTCACTTTTAGGGCTCTCCCACATGCTCTCTCCCCACACCTGATCAACATTGCTGTTTCCCTTCTCGCATCCTCTTTCACACACTTCCCTCTCTCCATCCACATCTAATGACTACCTTCTTTCCTTTTTGAGGGATATTCACACGTCCTCCAGTGATACTTTTCAAGATATAGCAAGATTTTCACTCATGAAATCTCGGTTTCATAGCGAATTCTTAGTTCCAAGTGGTACGCGCTTGTATCAAGCATACTTTTCAAGATATAGCAACATTTTCAGTTTCTTGGAGAATTCTTACCCTCCTTATTACCCACTTTCTTTGTGTCTGTGGTTTGCAGCATGGTTATCTTGTACTTTGTGGCTAATGTCCACTTGGAAGTGAGTACGTACCATATGTGTCTTACTGGGTCTTGGTTACCTCTCACAGGATGATATTCTGAAGTTCTCCAGCCATTTGCCTGCAAACTTCATGATATCTTTGTTTTTAATAACTGAATTATATTCCATTGTGTAGCTGTACCACATTTTCATTATTCATTGTTCAGTTTATGGGCATCTAGGTTGTTGTCAGTTTCTGACTCTTATAAATAAAGTGTTATTGTCACCTTCTGTAGCCAGACAGGACTTCCAGTGAAGTGAGGGGGTCATCAACCCATCCACAAAATCTTCAACCCCGAATTTGTCCTATAGAGATAAAGACAGAGCAAAGACTGAATGATCAGCAAACCAACAACTGTCCTAATATGAGACCCATCCTATGTTAGAGAGCTAACCCCTGACACTATTAATGATACTGTGCTATGCCTAGTGTTACTGTCTCCTGAGAGGCTTTATCTAGTAGTAGATGGAAATAGATGCAGAGACACACAGTCGAACTTCAGGCATAATAGGGAGTCTTGCGAAAGAATGGGGGATAGAATTGAGTGAGCCTGAGACATTAAGGACACCACAAGAACACCCACAGTGTTAATTAACCTGGGCCAATGGGGCCTCACAAAGACTGACCCACCAACCAAAGAACATGCTCAAGATAACCCTAGGCCCCCCACGCATTTGTAGCAGATGTGCAGTTGACCTTCATGTGGTTCCCTAACAATTGGAGCAGTTACTGTGCTTGATTCTGTTGCCTGACATTGGATTCCCTCTTCCGACATGAACTTTCTTGTTGGGCCTTTGTGCGAGAGGAGGAGCCTCATCTCTGTGGGAGACTAGATGTCCCAAGGTGGAGTAGTGCCATAATCAGAGCTCTTTCTTCTCTGTGGAGAAGGGCAGGGGGTAAGGGGGTGGGGAAATTTTGTAAGGATGGGAATGAGAGGGGTTGCTGTGATCAGGATGTAACATGAATAACACAAGTAAATTACTGAGGTAAAAAGATTTTAGAAGCCATTATACTAGGAAGTTTGCAGTGAGACAATCTTTCCTAGAAATAGCTAAATAATAAGACTGAATCAATATCAATACACAATGGACAGGTTAATATGGAAGGAGGGACATTTTCTGGGGTTCTACCCCTAGATGTAAAGCCACAATTTTAATAGGAATTAACCTTAATACGTAATGTTTGTCTGCATTTGAGTATTGACAAGTATTGATTTTCAGGCAGGATGGAATACTTGATTACTTTTCTATTCCTATGATGAGACAGCATGACAAAAGCAACTTATAGAAGGTTTTACTGGCAGATAACCATTTCAGAGGGTGAAAGTGCATGGCACTTGTGGCCGGAACACAATAACCTTGGAAGAATAGCCGAGAGCTTCCTTCTGGATCCACATACCTAACACGGAGACAGCTAACTAGGAATGGTGGAGCCTTTTGAAATGTCAAAGACTTCCCATAGTGAAATTCCTCCTCCAGGAAGGGTACAAGTACTAATCATTGCAAGCAGTTCCACCCTTTAGAAACAAGGTATTAAATATATAAGCCTCTGGGGACACCTCTCACTCATAAAAAGCACAAAATCTACTACCACGGTCACTCATAGTAGTACGCCCTCTCTATGTAGCTACCATTCCACAAAAGGTATCTTACAGTCCTCTTTCCATAAAACGGTCAAATGTACCATATGTAAAAATAAAACTTATTATAACAACATGTTTAAATTCCACTTTTATATAATAACATATGTTAATATATGTATGTGGGTGAAAAATTATTTATGAACAATGGGATTCCAAAAACGGTAATTTGGAATATAAACAAATGTTTTCCATGTTATAAGCTGGGTTTGATCATTAGTATTAAAAAAAGTCATTTAGTGCCTCCTAAAAGATAACAATTACACAGTTTAGCAATGTTTTTCTATAAAACTCAAGAGTTGTCAAGATTCTTTCATTTGCTAATACAATCTCACTTTACTTCATACTCTTTCTGTGAGTGCCAAGTGCCTGGATCTCTCAGTTGTGCACCAACAAATGTCTGTTTTTATGGATGTTTTACCCAGCAGGGGCCATATGGCCTTAGCTCCAGATTCTAGACCAAATCTACTGAGCATATGGCAGTTGGGAAAATTAATATGAACCACTCTGCTTGCTTCCCTTGTGAGAAGATTGCATTTGAGATTTTTGCTGTGAAGTAAAGGTGTCTCTATAACTAGGAGCTGGCTATTGATGATTATCCTGGGCAGGCAAAACATTTTTTAAATTACTGATTTAAAAAATCCATTCTGATCCTATATAAATGTAATATATAAAGAAAAATTGACATTTCAGTGTAGAAAAATAAAAGGAATGGAGTGATGTGGGTGGGGGAAATTAAGTGAACTAAAAACTAGTAGTGTGTAAAAATATATGAAAACAGTATTTTTAATGTAAATAAAAATAACAGAGAGAGAGAGAGAGAGAGAGAGAGAGAGAGAGAGAGAGAGAGAGAGACTATAATATGAGGGAGAATCATGATGCCAGGGAGTAGTAAACAAAAGCTGGCCATCATTTGAGATGTGTCCCTATGAATTGTTGGTCCAGGAGCTCTCAGAGGCTTAACTGGCCATGAGAGCTAAATATTTAGACACAACTTTTTTTAGTTGCAACATATAAAGAACTCAAGCTGAAACTGAAAGTGAGTTTAAAGTGTGTGTGTGTGTGTGTGCATGTTTGCACGCAAACACGTGTCTCTATAATGCACACTTGCTCACGCATAGGTTTCAGTTCCCCTAGAACTGAAATTATAGTTAGTTGTGAGCTTCCTAGTATGCTTACTGGGAACCAATCTTGGGTCCTCTGCAAGGACAGCAAGTACTCCTAACCACAAAGTAATTTTCCCTTTCTCCAGATGGCTTTCATTGTACGACAAATGTAGTCAGACTGCTTGGAGATAAGGCATGTAAGGCTTTACACATCTGAAAACTTGATTATCCATAATATTATCAATCTGTCAGGCATGATATGGCCACCGATGTCAGAGTAGCATGACTCCTGTGAAAGTAACCATTTTGATAAGATTGGAAGCATGCTGTGAAAAAAGGAATTCGTGTCCAGTACTATACATACATTAAAAAATCACAAGGCAAAAGAGCTATCAAGCTCTTGGGACAATTTCAATATGCCTATGTAGCTAAATGGGCACTGTGCCAAGTTGTTTTTCCAAATGTATATGCTGACGAACAAGTGGTACTCTCAGCTTTAATCAGAGAAGCCTCTCTTTATAATAATGGCAGAGACACATGACTAAGGTGCTGAGGATATTGTCTGAGAAGTCAGCCTTGACCAGGAAACTTAAACCATACCTTCAGAGATCCATAAAAGCTACAAGGAAATATCACAATAATGTTCAAACAGGAAGACTAGGAGAAGGGATGGCAAACGTTTTCTTCTGGGATGGCGCATTAAATACAGTCACAGTATCACAGCACCTGTGGCTACCTGCAATGTGCAAATGCATTATTGGGCTTATCAATAGTCAAATGTGGATCAGGAAGGAGATTATCAGGTCCTATCCTTCACTGTTGAACTTTTGACAGCTAATGGATTAGGGGGAGAGATGTTCCTTGCCTTCAGTTATGTAGCCTCTGAGATACCTATAAGGGTCTAGCAAATATTTCTAATTCTCTGGGCACCACAGTGATCCTGATTAAGGTCAGTGGGTATAAAGAAATAAGTAAGAAAAGAATGCAGCAACCACACAAGGTTATGTATGTGGGAAGAAAACATGTAGAGAGGAAGAGGTGGTAATTTAGGGGGTGTTAGAGGAAAATATTCGTTATCTGAATGACCTCTCCGTATACTGGTTCTTTCATCATCAGTTCACCCTGACTACATTAAACTAAAATCCATGAATCAGTTTACTGCCCAAGTCATCTTACTGTGAGGTTCATTTTTGCTTAGTGCATGAATCATAAAATCTCACTGCTGAAGCAACACTTGCGTTCATATACAATATATGATATTGATACATATATATACAGATATATATATATATATGTATATATATATATGAGAGAGAGAATTTGAGAAATCCAAAAAGAAAAGTTTACTTTTGACCAGTCTAAGACAAAAGTTTAGCTTCTGCACTTCAGCACTACATGATGCTGCCAAGAATATCTTCTTTATGTCACCATCAAACGCAGGAACAAAACTTTTCATTCATTTGCCTAAGGCATCAACATGAGCAGCAAGTCAGTCATAATGTCTAAAGAAGCAATTTAACCTCGCTTATTGTCTTCATTTTTTAGGGATGCCATAACAAAGTATTATGAGCTAAATAGCTTGAAGCCACAGAAATTTATTCTTTCAAAGTTCTGGATATATCACACCAATTTCTCTCTCTCTCTCTCTCTCTCTCTCTCTCTCTCTCTCTCTCTCTCTCTATCTCTATCTCTATCTCTATCTATCTCTATCTCCATTCAAGTTGCTTTTATCTTAAAATGACAATAGCTATAAGACTAGTGTTCAGTCCTGTCCATTATGACCTGTGTTGACCTGACTCCATTTATTGCATAATTTATATAAGGAATACTAGAGCTACAGAGGTGATTTGGTAGGTATGAGTGGTGTCTGTGTAGACTTTGAGACTTAAGTTCAGATACCCAGGCACTCATAAATAAAACAAGTGGTTCCATGCATGGTAACCATGGTGTGGTGTTATGATACAGAGACACTGAGACCCAGAGACTACCAGCATAGTGTGATAATGACAAGTTTCAGGTATAGGAAGATAAGGAGCTCTGAGTGACTGCACTCCTCTGTGTTGTTATTTTCATAGTAAAAGAAGATGAAAGATTTCCTCAGACAGTCAAAGATTCCAAGACCAACTCATGAGAGACTGGAAAGGGATTTATACACATGTGACGGGCTCAAGAGAAAGGGTAAAGTGTTTCCCCAGTGTTACTGTGGATGGCCGTTTTCCATAGATTGGATCCTGAACTATATAAACAAAGAACAGAATTGAACAGCAGTACATTCATTTATCAGTGTGCTTCGTGCTTTCAAATGTGATCCAATTAGCTTCTTCAAGCTATTGCTGTCTTTATTTCTACACCATGAAGAGTTGTACTCTAGACCCGTGAGCCACAACATGCTGTTTCCCTCCTGCATCTATTTTTTTCCAGAATATTTTATTACAACACTAAGAAAAGAAATTTAAATGTTAAGTAAGTTGAGATGCATTTTAAGGATTTTAGAAAATATTTACATATGGGCTTTTAAAATTGGTTTTGAATTAATTTCTTGAAGAATATAGATGTCTAGAAACATTCATTTTTGAATGGATGTCCAAGTTTTGCATTTTAGTTCATGCAAATTGCCCATTCTCTATCATCTTTCTTTTGGTTATTGGTCAAATAACAGGTGAGTGCTCCCATAGGTATTTAAAATCCTGATCGTGTTGTTTGTTATTTGTCTTTCTGTTATAAACAATGTTCTGATTTGGTGATGGTAGCTTCATAAAAAAATCTTAAGATAGTAGTTTCATTCTTTCCTTTTTTCTTGATTTTTAAAACACATTGACTTTTGTGTTTTTTACCACTCTAAGCATATGTAATATAGTTTCTTCATAGCCACGGCATTTAGTAATATTTTAATTACTATTGCATTGTATCTATAATTTCACTTAGACATCTGCTATTTTTATAACCATAAATGTAGAATGCTCATTAATCTGATATTTTTATTTCATTGCATTTTATATTTCCTCTCAGGTGTCTTGTATGTGTTTTGTTAACGCTTAACCCAGTTTTTATAACCTTTGGATGTCATAGTAGCTGGTACTTCTGTTTTTAAATTAAAATTTCATGTTCTTTTCTTAATGGATGGGAAAATGATTGGTATTTTAACATATTCTCCTTATCTGACAACTCTGGTCACTCAGTAGACTAAGATTAAATGGATTTTTTGGTATGTTTATATAGTTGATCATATCTTTGTTTATTTTTATAGGTTATTTTGTTTATTTACATTCCAAATATTATCCCCCTTTCCGGTTTCCCCTCCCCCTTCTGCTGCCTCCATGAGGGTGCTTCCCCACCTACCAAACTACTTCCGCCCCTCGCCCTATCATTTCTCTATGCTGGGGCATCAACTCTTCACAGGACGAAGGGCTGGCTTCCCTTCCCATTGATTCCAGATGAGGCCATCCTCTAACACATATGCAGCTTGAGCCAGGGGCCTCTCAATGTTTATTCTTTGGTTAGTAGATTAGTCCCTGGGAGCTCTGGGGGATCTGGTTCGTTGATATTGTTGTTCTTCATATGGGGTTGCAAACCCCTTATGCTCCTTCAGTCCTTCCCCTAACTCCTCCACTGGGAATTTTTTATACAGAAATAGTGCAACCTTTTTCCTCCCTAAAAATACATATTATCTTTTTCCTTCTCTCTTCCTCCTTTTCCTCCTCCTCCTCTCCCTCCTCCTCCTCCTCCTCCCCCTCCTCCTCGTCCTCCTCCGTCTCACTGCATTAGCTAATACTCATCCTTTGGAACAGAAAGTCAGAAGCAAGAAGGACTGTCTGTTTCTTGCCCAGCATTAGTGAGAGAATGTTTTGAGTTCTTCCACAATAATGTAACTGTAGGTATTTAAAAGATGTTCTTTATGACAGCAAGAAAAATCTCTATTCCAAGCCTCATGAGCATGTTTATCCACAATAGGTATTTCATTTAGCTGAAGCATTCCAACTCATCTGTTAATATTATCTTGTGGGTTTTTTTTTCTATACCAATGATGAGATAGAGGATATTGATTTTTGAGCGCTGAACAGCCTTGCATATTTGAGATAAGTAACATCAGTTTATAATTCTTCGTTATAATTATCTATCAGTTTTAAATGATTTAACTGCTTTCCTGAGCAATAGGGGATTAACGGAAGTTGGAGAGGAGAGGGAAGAACTAGGGAGAGGAGGGAGGTGAAGCTGAAGTTGTGATGTGAAGTAAACAAATAATGAACAGAAAGATCATTATAAAACAAAACGGAACCACTTGTATTACAATAAACTTTCACAAAACTTTTCCTTCTATTGTGTGCCTTATTTACAATAGCGTGGTATATTACGTAATGCACGGCATTGTCGCTGAGCTTCTTATGATGACTCTGATGTTTGCAGAGCCACAGAGGCGGCAAAATTCTCTGTACTATTCAAGCCTTACAAAACGTTTATCTGGAAAGCAAACATATTTTTTTTTCTGAATTAAGTTAAGCCCACTGTTTCTTTAATAACAAAAGTGTAGTGCCAGATAAATTTAAAAAGTAATTTCAGAAGAACACTTTAGCAATACCTAACAAAGCCTCTCACTTCTGTTGCATGCTGGAGATAATTAATGCTGTACTTCATAATGAACTAATGGTATTTGTCAGACAAAATGATAATATTTTGAACTTGCATGGCATATTTATTCTAATGAGCTCGATATTGATTCAATGGTCTTATTTTTTCTTGCAATAATTTGGAAGCATTTACATGGGTAATATGTTTTCATGCAAATTTCCCCCTACTGATGAGAGAGTGGATAGCATCAGAGGTAACATGAAAAGTTTGTTTTATAATTAGAGTCACAGATATTAGTAGTCAATCTGGAAGAAATTGCTGAATATAATTAGGTTATCCATTGTATTGCCTAAATTGGGGAAGGCATATGGAAACAAATGTTAAAATAAAGGGATATAAAAATGATCCTGAGACAATCAATCTAATTATAATTATTAAAAAATTTCAATGTACTATTTAGGGTAGCATATTGAAAGAGTTGACTGTATGTGAATGTTCTAATGCTATAGTTATTTATGAATCAAAAGTGAATTTTAATAGATAATTTTTATGTGCAAAGTACCCAAGGATATTACTTACGTAATAATGCTAACATGTCAAAGAAGAGATTCATTAAGCAGAGTCTTCATGTTCTACTTTTAAAATACTATATTGATATAAATTCAAATCCTGTATATTCAAATTGTATATGGTAGTTCATTTTATAATCTTTTGTGGATTCTATTGACTTTAAGATCCCCAGAAAAATCATTTCTATCAATGACTAATTATTAATTTGTTGCCTCAAATCATACCATGAAGAATATTGTAACCTCCAATTATCTAAGATAACTTAAAATTGTTTTCTGGGTTTAAAAATTGTGGTAACTTCAGTATTTTCATCTCCAATAGGGGAATATTGAAATAGATATCAATGTACAGGAGAACTTTGCATGTACAATAGGAAACAGTTGATGATAATCTATATGAAATTATAGTAATATATAACTGAACATAGACTACAGATGTATAAAATATTAAAATTCTGCACCCAGACATAGGCTAAAGTGGTGTCTCTTAAAAGTCTTGGCCAATTTCATTTCACTTTGCTGGTCATAGTTTAAGGGCTCATCTACAAGTTAAAGAAATACAGTAGTGGCTCTGTGAGAAACCACTGCATTCTGCTGAATGGAATGGGAAGTGTAAAATGAATTATGAACTTTTTCTAATCCATATAAAAGACACACAATCCAGGTATTTTATTTGCAATCTGTAAACCTGGATTCGGCAGATTTGAAGCTATTTTAAATTACACCCAGCCATAAATTCCTGGTTACTCAAGTTTCTCCTGGCCACATGATCATGGTCCACCATCTCCTCTCATGGAAGCTTCTTTTCCACTACCAATAACCCCAAGCCCGTTAAATAAAACCCTCCTTCCTCTACATTCTTCCCAATCACAGTTTTAGCCTCTTATTGACTAATTCATTGGGGAGCAAAGTTACATGACAACATTTGGTGCACAGGAGGAAATCCTGGTCAAAGAGAAACTAGATCTTGAGGGCTGGCATTAAGCATTTTAAGACAAGCCACACCAGACTAACCCCTACAAAGAAGTGACCTGCAAAGAATTTAAAATATTTTTCTTTGGTTTGCTTTCTCTACTTAGGAGAGACTTTAGGATAAGTGAGGACGGCTTGGAGAGAAAAGAAAGGGGAGTTCTGATTCTTCGACTTAGAGATAAATTCCAGTGATCCAATACCCATGAGACCCAGGAAACAACCTGTGCCACACAGGCATTCTGCAATACATGTTAAGAGAAAGGGTACAGGTGTACTACATAGGAAAATGATCTCCTAAGGTAGTGACTTGCAGATTAGGGCTATGAGTTGGGTGAGCTTATTGGAAGTCATTTTTTCCAGTGAGGTTGTCCCAAGAGATTACTCATGGAGTGTGAATCAGACCCACACTGATTCTCATGCCATGGTTAGGCCCTGTCGATAAAAATGCTAAAGCAAATCATATATAAAAAAGGGATTGGGATTTGCTAAAGAGCGAGAGAGGAGAGACGGGAGAAAAAGGCAGGGGTGGGGGAAGGAATGAGATGACGAGAATGTATCTATGATAAGAAATTTTTTAAAAATGAGTTATTATTGAAGAGTAGTATATCTAAGTTTATGAATTCTCTCACTTATTCTATTTGCATGAACCTTTGTAGGCTGCTGGAACTGATTGTGCTGAATATTTTCTGGTTGAGGAAAGTAAAATATGCCTTAGAAAGGAAGAATGTCAATGCTGAGAACTAGACAGCAAGGAAGGGAGAAGGGGACCAAGCAGCAATGCAAAAATATGTATGTGTATGTGTATGTGTATGTGTATGTGTATGTGTATGTGTATGTGTATGTGTATGTGTATGTGTATGTGTATGTGTATGAATAAAGAAAAAGAATACAAAACAGAGAGGATAAAAAGCAAGAGAAAGGAAGTCAGTGAATATATTGGTCACATCAGAGGCAATTGTATCAACATGGGAAATCAATGATAGGTAATGAACATTCATTTTCAGAAAGTTTATCTTTACGTCCAATTATGTAGAAAAGCTAGAGAGATAATAACAAGGCCAAAGATGGTACACAAACCATAATACTTGAACAGCTTTTATTTCATGTAACGTCCGCTTTTTATCAAAAAATTAATATAGATTATTGCAGGAATGTTAACATTTTCCATATATAAGAACATCTTAGTAAGTGTAATTCCCACAGTTACTGATTAGAGTTAGCTCATGTCTCAATCTGGAAATTCTCTTCTACTTTATTATGTTTATAGGCCTTTTGGACAATAGTGAGCTGGGAAGAAGTATTTTTCAAAGTCAGGGCTAATGAACTGGCAACAGTACTAATGGCTTGTTAACAAAGCATGAAAAATTCCTGAATAAGCCATAGTCAAAAGCTAGCTCTATGCTGAGGTAAGGGATAATGGCTTCCAATGACCCATGCACAAATAAATAAGAATGGTGTTTACGTCTGTATCAGAATGTTTCATTCTACAGGTGAATTAATTCACCTGTAAGACACTAATTACACCTGACTTAGAAAGGGATTCCTTAAGCTTGATGGGAAATCAGAATGTAGATTCAAGCAAGAGATAGAATATCACACTGTGGCTATATTTCTTTTGTGACGGTGTTGAGAGAAAATAATAGACATGAAAAATAAAGAAGTCAGACAATATGGGTGAAGGAGACTGATGTATCAAGTTCTGTCTTGGTTGAAGATATACATGTATGGGAGTCATCCATATACTTGTGATAATACAACATGAGTTTAAAGATTTAAAAATCTGGTTACAGAAATTCACTTATTTAGCATTGGTTATATTCCTATTATATCTGTCTCACACTACACTGTATGGTACAAAATGAATATCTGAAAATAATTTGTTCAAAGAAGTTGAAGGTCTAACTGGGATGGTAGATAAGTGAATTATGTAACAGCAGAATACAATTTTATTTGAAACTGGAGCTATAACGTAAGTAACAGAAAATCTCTGAATTGAGGATTATAGTAATGCTAAGTTTTCACTTCCCTTGTAAAGACTGTAGGATTAGATAATGTATAAGGATTATCTTATGTGTTTTATACTGTAACAGGGCAAGGCAGAGGCACCTCCATCCTGTCTTTTTTCTGAGGCCATTTCAAGTGTAACTAGAATTTGCTCTCCTTGATGGGGAATGCCATAGGATGTTAGCAAGCTCTATTATAGAACCAAAGGCCAGTAATTCCTCAACTAACTTAGCTTTGAAGTGCTTGCTTGTGCAAATTTCCACTCACAGTTATAATGCAATTTGCCAGGATGTGGATTTTGCCCTTAATAGCCTCTTGATCTAGATGATTGATGATGCTCGCAGGATTGAATACTTGAGCATAGTTCAAGCGGGCTGGAGAAAGGACTCTCAATTGCTTATAAACTGTGTCTGTGTGGTCTACTCTAGTGAGCTCACCATAACAATACCGCACCCTACTGTGATTTCCATGAAGTCAGTTCACTGTGCTTCATTAAGAAAATGCAAAGGCACTACCTTGGAACCTCAGCCAATCCAAGAGTCTGTTCTTTCAGACAGCCTTTTTGAATCTTCAGATCTTCAGTCATACATCTTTTTTCCCCCTTTGAACTGATTTGATTCTTTCCTTTTATAGTCAAGAATCTGTGACAATTTTACCTCCTGCTTTGTTTTATCATTTGTCATATATTCTGAATACTCAAAAAAACCCAGCTTTGAATTGGGAAACCCCAAGCCAATTGGAAAACTAACATGCCAACTTTAGATTTGTCAATTTGGATAGTTAAAAAATAGGTAGAATTCAAATGACCATTAATAATTGTAATGTATTAATAGTTGCTTTTTGTGTTGTTTTACAGAAAAAAGTAAGTAATAAAATGGATGGATATCTCAATATTAAAGTAAATCCAATCAAATGAAAATCCCTCATAGATAGATAGATAAATAGATAGATAGATAGATATAGATATAGATATAGATATTATATGGATATGGATATAGGTGTTGTAAGATATATTAAATAGAAAAGCAATTTCTTTCTTTATACAATTTCCAATATTCATTATTGCAAATGGGGTCCGCAATAATAGAAATGTTGTAATAGAAAGTAGATCTTTTTGCATTATAAAAATGAAGCAGTAGAAAGGGTGGCAATATACTTATAATTTTAATCCCTCGTGTTCTTTTTCCAAGGACTATTTAATGGGTTCATATTATTGGTTAATGCTATAGTTTTATGACTTTCTGAGAATGTAGAGAATTTTTATATATTCAGTTCTATTTGGGGTGAGAGTAGTTTTAATATCATTTTCTTTAAGTTTCATATAATAATGGAACATTCATAATGGTAAACTGAAACTGCACAAAACCTTATTTGCATATACTTTACCAAATGTTACAGAAGAAAGGAGACTACCCAGACTTTAAATTCAAAACAACATATAGACTCCAAAATACAAAGATTAAAATGAAAGCAATGGTTTAGAAGTATACTCATAATATTAAAAAGAAATTAATCAGAGGAATACAAATATGTCTGAGAAAATAAATAATAAGAAACAAGCCCAAACTAAAAGTATCATCATATGAAACTGACAACAGCTAATAATTATATCAATAACAGAAACCGAAAGTTGAAAATAAGTGTGGCTTACAAGAAAATAGTCAGAACTGGAGATAATACTAATAAATACTAGCTAGTCACCATTCTAGGCAAATGTGTTTTTGCTCATGTGTGAAACTTAAATGGGAAGGAAGGATGACATGGACAAAAATACAATGGTAGAATGATAACAAAATTGGCTTTAATATGATCAAATACATCATCAGTATGTGTGGTAATAGCACAATGAAACCATTTATTTCATATAACCTGTATACAGTGAAATAGTCCCTGAAAACAGAAATTGAGGAACATATCAGAAAATGGAAAGATCTCCCATGCTCATAGATCAGTGGAAAGAATGTAGAGAATAGCCTTGACCTCCTTAGTAGAAGAGACAACTTCCTAAAGAGAACACCAATAGTTTAGGCTTTAAGATCAGCAATTGATAAATGGGACCTCATGAAGCTGAAAAGCTACCATAGGTCAAGTGTCATTGTCGATAGAATATAATGATAGCCTACAAGTTGGGGAAGAATTCACCAATCCTAAGTCCTACAGAGGGCTAATATCCAAAATTTATAAAGAACTCAAGAGTTCAATACTAACAACCCAACTATAACCCAAGTAAAAAAAAATCAGGAACAGAGTTAAACAGAGAATTTTCAACAGAGGAATCCTGAATGTTGGAGAAGCACTTAAAGTAACTTTCAAAGACCTTAATCAAAGGGAAATGCAAATCAAACCAAGTCTGAGAGCACATCTCACAGTTCTCCAAATGACTGTCATAAAAAACTTGAAGATAGCACATGCTGTCTAGATAGTAGAGCAAGACAAAGATTTCTCCATTGCTGAGGGCAGTGCGAACTTGTACCATCACAACATAGATAAGTCAATTTTTAATGGAAAACGTGCTACACTTTTAGGCAGGCTCATAGAGAGAGAGAGAGAGAGAGAGAGAGAGAGAGAGAGAGAGAGAGAGAGATTTGAATGCCTTAAACACATAATGCTTTGGGAAAGGAAGAGGATTTTTGAGAGCTCCATATTTTGACCTCAACTATTTTGAAGTTCGGGAAAGGTAACACATGAGAAAACCAAAAGTAGAAGTTAGAGAAGACTGAAGGGTTTGAGAAAACTGAGAGACATGTAAAGATGGTGTGTAATTTAATTTTAAGAGGTAAATTTAGAGTTAAGATTGGCTTTTAATTTTAACAGTTAGAAGTATAGAGGTAATTGAAGAGTACAAAGACATCATGAAGACAACTACAGCAATTACTAGCCACATTACTAATGAAAATTTATTGACCCTCATAGAAATGCAACTTTATAAAGAATTGATCTGTAAAACCAAGAACAAGGAATGTCTATTTGCACTTTAGTTGTGACTAAAGTTGAGTAGTATAAAATCATTAAGTATCAACCTGGATACTTCTAAGAAGGTATACTGGAAATTAAATGATTAAAAAAGTAATAAATATAGAAGATAGAAGTCTCAATACATGTAGAAATCTGGAGAAAATGAAATATGGCTTGAGTTGTTCATCTCAAAATGAATGAGAATGGAATATGTGTGTGAAATCATGATTAGTGAATATTAATTTATGGATTTCATGTATGTGTATATGCAAATTAACATCTGTATTTTTATAGTATGCATACATATATGTACTTGCTTTGTAAGGTTAGTCTTAAATCAGGTTAAATCCAACTAGCAGAAAGTAAGTGTATGGTCTTGACTTTGCTGTCTCCTGCCAAGTACCCATGAGATGGCCTAAATGCACAATGAAATGACTGCTTTTAGGAGTGGGAAAGGAAATATGCAAGATTCCCAGGAAACTTCAAAAAGCCAGAAGATAATACTCAAAAGGAAAAGTTGTAGCCATATGAGAAAGAAGCCAATGGAAAAATCCCCAGTGGCCAAAACTGATGTGACCTGAAGAGCCAAATAATTGGCAAGGAGCTATAACTTGTGATGTACACGTTGCGTTTATAAAATTCTGTAATTTAAAATGTATTTTTAAATGAAATGTTAATGGTATATATTTTAGTGAAACAAATCAGTGATTAAATAAATAAGTAAAGGGTAGAGAGCGACACAATTGTCAAACACAATACTTAAAAACAAATTATATAGCTCTCCAATCCTCAGTGAAGATAAGGATAATTCACTTCTTTCTAACTACAGGGTCTCTTCAAAGGTTTGCTCTAAAGCAAGTATGGTAAAGGAAAATGACTCACTTCTTCCTCAGCACAACGTAAATTTAAGAGTATACTCTAAAGCAGGTATGATAAAGAAAATCATGACTTGGGACACTTTGCCATGGAGACATTTACCAGTAGTTCAGCTAGTCGACCAACAGCTATGATTCATGGTAACAGCATGTACCTTTGAGGTGATTTGGTAATATACTTGCTTCTATGATTTCTTTCTTATAGTTAGGAAATACAGTGAACTGTAATAGCTACAGAAATCTAAGAAGACACAACCAAAATGCCATGTGGCATGCTAGGTAAGATATTTGGAGATTTTATTTTTAAAGAATAGTGCATTAGTTAAAAGCTAAAGATATATATGAACCATAAACTAGAATTAATATTAACACATGGCTCACTGTTCACAATACATAACTAGCGTATACTATTAACAAATACACTAGACAAAGAAAGAAAAGTTATTACAAGAGAAATAGGTTCACATAACAGGGAAAGTGGGAACACACAGTACTTGGTGTGTTCTTTGTGCATTTGTTTTTTGAAAACTGTTAGCAAAACAGAATACACTTATTTAAACCTGACAAAAACCATGGTTTTATGCCAAGCCCTGGAATTGATATTTTGTTTTTTGATCACTCAGTCTGTTGCTGTGCCACTGTGGTTTTTAGTCACCCACGTGTGCCAAAAACATAAGTATGGGCTGTGGGAATCAGCAGGAGCCAGGTGTTGAGACTGGAAGCCAGGAATGTAAACGGGGCCCCAGCAAAGTGCATGGTTTTGCCATGAAACATCTTGGCAGACTGTAGTAAAATATAAAGGGAAAGGCACTGGCCAAGAAAACTATAAATTAACTCTGAGAAGTTCTGCTAATAATCTGTGCCTTGTTATAATTGTAACACTGGATATTTCTCCGAAACTTTGTCTAATTCAGTGACTATTTTATCTGTTCATGAAATTCCACATGTATGAACACTAATATATAGGTGAGGTTGATTTCTTGATATGGGCTTGATGTGGTTTATATAACTTTATATGACAGAAATTACATCCATTTAAAATCCATAACCATAAATACACTATAAAAGCAAATCATTTTGGTTTAAATATTAATCTTCCAAACACTTGTCTTTTGAGGCAAGTTTGTTTTGTTTATTATATTGTAATAGTAATATAGTAATACTGCTGTTCTTCTAGAAGAAAAATCAATAGAAAGTTAACAAAATGTTCTTGGGTGTCAAAATCCATTTTTCAGTAATTCAGATTAACACCATTTCAAACTGTTGTTTAAATTATCTAAATGACCATTTTCCTTTATAAATTCAATAGTATAACCCTATTGATTCCTAACAAACTGAAAGAATGTGGATGTGTGTGTTTGTGTGTGTGTGTGTGTGTGTGTGTGTGTGTGTGTAAGAGAGAGAGAGAGAGAGAGAGAGAGAGAGAGAGAGAGAGAGAGAGAGAGAGAGAGAGAGATTGATTGTTCTAGGTTCATGGATGTTATGAAGGTTTGATATGTATACTCTATTGAATTTAACACTAACTGGGAAACACAAACAGTCAGAGATAGTGTTTTGTGTACATCTAATCTGAGTTTTCCTGTTTGATCTGCTACAATGAATACACATCTTTTCACTGAAACTTTCATAAGTTTTGTAATGCATACCTCAAGCAAGAAACTGAAAATTAACTAGAAATTAAGAAATTCATTTTGTTAAACGTGTCTATTCTCAGTTGTATATAGAAAAGTCCCAACCATCTGTTTGTTTACAATAAAAGTTTCAGCTCAAACAATACAGATATCACATCTGAGTTTTGCTTATTTGCTTTCTCACCCATCTTCTTTAATACATACTGTATTCCCTTTAATACAAGACAGGGACATGCAACGTTTTTCCCTACTATCCAGAATCTGAAAAGTCCACAACTTCATTGCATGTACTTTCCAAGTGTTTGCTGAATAAATGCATATTTTTTGAAAAGTATGACAAAACTAAAATGTAATAGAACATATATAATTACTTAACTAAGATTAAAAAATGCTTTTTTAAATTTGATAATGCAAAAGAGAACTACCGTATGACCCAACTATTTCATTCTTAGGATAATACCCAGAAAATTCCTTATTACACCATAAAGTTATTTATGTTTATAAGTACATTAGCAGCTCTATTCATTGTGGCAAATAAATAGAATCAATTGATTTGTTCATCGGTAGATAAAGTGATAATGAAAATTTCAGATAAATGAGAGATGGATTTAGAATGTATAAAATGAAAAAAAGAATGTATAAAATGAAGCAAGGTCATATAATCTCAGAAAGTAGTGTGCTATTTCTCATCTTAAGAATGTATATGTATGTATATGATGTACATGTATGTGTATGAATATGTATATGTATATATATATGTGTATATGTGTGTATATATGTATATGTATATATGTAATATATATGTATATATTATATATATGTAATGTTACACAAATAGAATTTATGTAGAGAATGTGCAAACAAAAAATGAAAACAAAGTCTAATACTAGATGAAAATGAAAGACAATACAGGCAATGGACAGTAGCTATGAGAGAGGATGGAAAACTATTAGCTTTTTTAGTTCTAATGCTGTCATACATTTTCTACTTTTAGAAATGGATAATGCATGAAAACATACTTGGGAGGAGGAATACAAAAAATGAAGAGGAAACACTAGAAACTAAACTTTTGAGTGACTCAGTACTACAAAGGACTAGGGACAGGCAAATATTTCCTCTACAATTTCCAGTGTCTCTATGGTGTCACTGAGTAGTGCAGGAGGTTATACAGAGATCATTGAAAGACTATATTCTTTAAATATTAAGATCAGAAAAAAAAATGGAATGCACTTCCTATCGACAGTGAGTAGGTTCTCATTTAAGTGTAGAAGCTAGGATTAATGACTTTAAAGTTTTGTATGTAAATGTTGTTTAACAAGAGATGTGATGAGCAGAAATACTAGAGATCCAATTTGACTTTCCATCAGAGGAGGGGAGTAAAGCATTTTACAGATTCATCCATACTGGAGAATGCTTTGTCATGATGCCTTATTTCTTAGGTACTTAAGTGGTCTGAAACCATCAGTGATAAAACAGTAATAAGAAGCCAGCAAAATGCAGCTGGTTGGTTCATTATATTGTGTCATCAGTCACGGCTGCTCTGAAGTGGAGGAAAACTAAAAGCGTGACGTCACCTCCTTCAACTTCATTGATCCTTCACTGTAGGACTGTGCTTTGTTTATTTTTGGGTTACCTCATATTTTCACTTAAACACTGAGTTTGTATTTCAGTCTACTTGTATTTATCCTGTTACAATAACCATGATATACAAATAGTGAAATCTGGCCAATGTTTTCCTTTCTTTCTTACCTGTATATGGCACTGCTCTCAATTTTCTTAATTTTATTATGTTTCCCAAAGTGATGATTCCTCCGAGACTTTATTAATATTATAAAGAATGAAGGAGCGTAAGGTTTGAAATGGTTTTGTAAATCCACTGCTTGTATATACATGGAACTTTGCCATTACCTCACAGTCCATGAGGGGTGCCTCTCACAGCATTTGTTTTCAAGGGCCTGATCAGTCAGTGTAGTATTTGAAATTAAAATCTGAGTCAATAAAACATAGAGCTGTTCTGCTAAGCACTCAAGAAGCCCTTTCTCATCAGGCTGTAGCCACAGGAGCAACAGAATTCAAGTGCAGTCAGGCTAATAGAGGCATCAGCTGCAAAGTAGAACTAAATTGAGGGTCCGGAATTAGACTTGACAGAAAGATGAATAATCCAGCTGGGAGCGTGGAAAGCAACACTCGTACTTTCAGGCTCTGCTTGGCAATTGCACCATATTAAAAAAATAAATAAATAAAACAATGTGAAATAAAATCAATCACACTTTGAACCTTGATAGCTTTCAGAGTTGCATACGGGCTGTGACTGAGCCTCTGGATGGAACAGGTTGGGCCTCTGCGAAGAATTCTTTTACTAGTTTCCTTGAATGATCTACTGAGTGGTCATAGTTGGAGAGCATCAAATAGAGAAAAAGGTTTGTTATTTGTTCATTTGGTTTTGCTTTACAATGAAATTTATTTGCATGCATAATATGTCATAAAATAGTAAAAGACATTTAATAGTCATTGTATATTATCAGCAAGTACTACGCGCTGTGCAGCACTGTATGCCTTTGTGTTTCCTCATCTTTCTTGCCTTTTCTAAGAGCTCAATAAAAGAGTACAATGCACATTTAACAAATCTACCCATGACTCTTCTCCACAATTCATACCTCCATATTCCCTACACAAATGCATGTATGTATGTATGTATGTATGTATGTATGTATGTATGTATGTATGTATGTATACTGACTAAGTCTAGCTACTGTTGTCTGTATAAAACTGGGTTTCCAGCAGACCACCTGAAATGTGGGGAACTTGTCAGGGATTTCGTTCATAAAATCATTTGACTCCACTTTCTTTTGCAGCCCTGAACTATCTGGGTTTATTGGTTTAGAAGGAGATATGGAGGCGACAGTGAAAAAGGTGTCAGCAGTCCTAGCTGTCTCTAGATCCTATGAAATATATTCACACCTGTTTGGTAAAATATGACCAAAGGTGTAACAGTGGTACTAGTGACTTGGGAGTTAAGTACCAAGCCAAATAAGACTTAAGGTTGTCTCAACAAAAGGGAACTTATGCTTGCTACTATAAACCTAGCCAAGAATCCATGACCGGAGAAAACACAGCGCCTAGGGAAGATGTTATTATTACTGTATGGTAAACTGATGCAGTCTTCAGTTGCCTTCTAAGTACTTCTTATAAAGAAAGAATAGTGTAGTATCTAAGATGACTCCTAGAAAGCCAAGTGAACTTATGGGTTAAGTAGTTATATTTGTAAGTATGAAATTGATGGAAATAATAATATTGAGGTCAGAATCTTAGATAAGACTGTCAAGCCCAGGACAAGATAGGTTTAGTGCAGAATTCTATCAGACCTTCATGAAGACCTAATACAAATCCTCTCAAAACTATTCCACAAAATAGATACAGAAGGAACATTACCCAATTTGTTCAATGGAGCCACAATTATGCTTATACCAAAACCACACAAAGACGCAAGAAAGAAAGAAAACTTCAGATCAATTTTTTATGAATATTGATACAAACTTACTCAATAAAATTCTTGCAAACAGAATCTAAGAAATCGTCAAAATGATCAGCTTCCATGATCAGGTAGGCTTCATCCCAGGGTTGTAGGGATGGTTCAATATAGGATAATACATCAATAAAATCATACAAACACACACACACACACACACACACACACACAAACACACACAAAACCTCAAAGATAAAAAAAACACATGAATGTCTAATTAGATGCTGAGAAAGCATTTGACAAAACTCAACAACCCTTCCTGGTAAAAGACTTGGAAAGATTAGGAATTCAAGGCCCATAACTAAACAAGTAAAAGCAGTATACAGCAAACCAGCAGTGAACATTAAACTAAATGGAGAGAAAGTTGAAGCAATCCCTCTAAAATTAGGAACTAGAGAAGCTGCCCACTCTCCCTACTTATTCAATATAGTATTTGAAATCCTACTTAAAGCAATCAGACAACAAAAGGAGGTCAAGGGGATACAGATCGGAAAAGAAGAAGTCAAAATATCACTATTTGCAGATGATATGATAGTTTATTTAAGTGATCCCAAAAGTTCCACCAGAGAACTACTAAAGCTGATAAACAACTTCAGCAAAGTGACTGGGTATACAATTAACTCAAATAAATCAGTAGCCTTCCTCTACACAAAAGAGAAACAAGCCGAGAAAGAAATTAGGGAAACGACACCTTCATAATAGACCCAAATAATATAAAGTACCTCGGTGTGACTTTAACCAAGCAAGTAAAAGATTTGTACAATAAGAACTTCAAGACTCTGAAGAAAGAAATTGAAGAAGACCTCAGAAGATGGAAAGATCTCCCATGCTCATGGATTAGCAGGATTAATATAGTAAAAATGGCCATTTTACCAAAAGCGATCTACAGATTCAATGCAATCCCCATCAAAATACCAATCCAATTCTTGAAAGAGTTAAACAGAACAATTTGCAAATTCATCTGGAATAACAAAAAACCAAGGATAGCTAAAACTATTCTCAACAATAAAAGGACTTCAGGGGGAATCACTATCCCTGAACTCAAGCAATATTACAGAGCAATGGTGATAAAAACGACATGGTATTGGTACAGAGACAGACAGATAGACCAATGGAACAGAATTGAAGACCCAGAAATGAACCCACACACCTATGGGCATTTGATTTTTGATAAAGGACAAAACTATCCAATGCTCATGGATTGGCGGGATTAATACATAAAAATGGTCATCTTGCCCAAAGCAATCTACAGATTCAATGTAATCCCCATCGAAATTCTAACTCAATTCCTCACAGACTTAGAAAGAGCAATTTGCGAATTCATTTGGAATAACAAAAAACCCATGATAGTGAAAACTATCCTCAACAATTAAAAAATTTCTGGGAGGAATCACCATCCCTGACCTCAAGCTATATTACAGAAAAATAGTGATAAAAACTGTATGATATTGGTAATAAGACAAGCAAGCCGATTGCAGAATAGAATTGAAAACCCAGAAATGAACCAATACACCAATGGTCACTGGATCTTTGACAAAAGAGCCAAAAGCATCCAGTGTAAAAAAAGCATTTTCAACCAATTGTGCTGGTTCACCTGGAGGTCAGCATGTAGAAGAATGCAAATCGATCCATTCTTATTGCCCTATACAAAGCTTAAGTTCAAGTGGATCAAGGACCTCCACATCAAGCCACATATACTCAAACTAATAGAAAATAAATAGGAAAGAGCCTCCAAAACATGGGCACTGGGTAAAATTTCTTAAACAAAACACCAATGGCTTATGTTCTAAGATCAAGAATCAACAATGGGACCTCATAAAACTGCAAAGCTTCTGTAAGGCAAAGAACCCTGTCATTAGAACAAAACAGCAACCACCAGACTGGGAAAAGATCTTAACCAATCCTACATTGGATAGAGGGCTAATATCCAATATATATAAATGATGCAAGTAGTTCGACACCAGAGACTCAAATAACTCTATTTAAAAATGGGGTACAGAGATAAACAAAGAATTCTCAGGTGAGGAATATTGAATGACTGAGAAGCACTTAAAGAACTGTTCAACATCTTTAGTCATCAGGAAATGCAAATCAAAACAAACGTGAGATTCCACCTCACACCAATCAGAATGGCTAAGTTAAAAAACTCAGGTGGGGGTTGGGGATTTAGCTCAGCGGTAGAGCGCTTGCCTAGCGAGCACAAGGCCCTGGGTTCGGTCCCCAGCTCCGGAAAAAAAAAGAAAAAAAATTCAGGTGACAACAGATGCTGGCAAGCATGTGGAGAAAAAGAAACACTCCTCCATTGTTGGTGGGATTGCAAGCTGGTACAACCACTCTGGAAATCAGTCTGGAGGGTCCACAGAATATTGGGCTTAGTACTGCCTGAGGACCCACCTCCTGGGCACACACCCAAAAGATGCTCCAACATATGACAAGGACATATGCTCCACTATGTTCATAGTAACCTTATTTATAATAGCCAGAAGCTGGAAAGAACCCAGATGTCCTTCAGCAGAGGAATGGATTCAGAAAATGTGGTACATTTACACAATGGAATACTACTCAGGTATTAGAAGCAATGACTTCATGGAACTCAAAGGCAAATGGATGGACTGGAAAATATAATCTTGAGTGAGGTAACCCAATCACAAAACAAAACAAAACAAAACAAAACAAAACAAAAAACAAAACAAAACAAAAAAAACATATATAGTATGCACTCACTGATAAGTGGACAGTAGCCCAAACTTCAGATTACCCAAAATACAACCCACAAACTACATGAAGCTCAAGAAGAAGGAAGATCAAAGTTTGAATGCTTGATGCTTCAGTCCTTTATAATATGGGAAACAAAAATATTCATAGGAGGAAATATGAAGACACAGTTTGGAGCAGAGACTGAAGGAAAGGGCATGCAGAGACTGCCCAACCTGGGGATCCAGCCCAAATACATACAGCCACCAAACCCAGACAATATCACTGATGGCAGGAAGTACATGCTGACAGGAGACTGATATAGCTATTTCCTGAGAGGCTCTGCCAGAGCTTGACAAATACAGAGGTCAGGGTCCCCATTGGAGGAATTAGAGATAGAATGAATATACTAGGAAACACTGCAAGTGTTACCTAGAAGCTGAAAAAGATGATGGTTGGTATTGTGAAAATAGAAAAATGTGCTAACGTGATACATTTTTTTTCATTATAGAGAAAAATGTTTTCTAAAAGTATTTTAACCGGAGGGAATAAAAATGGTAAGTTAAGATCTTAATATGCACAGAAATATCTTACAAGAGAGCAGAGAAACCGATATGTGTGAGATAAACTCTTCAAATTCAAAATAAACATGAATTCTAATGGAATGATTAGAGTCCAGTCTGAAATTTTACATTCTTAATACAGTGATTATTTCATTTTCTTCCTCATTACATATGATAATGTTCACAGAGTGGATGAGATTTAATACATGAAAAATTCTCTTTAGAGTTTATCAACGAGAAAGTACCCTCATTGGGAGAATATGTGGCTAACAGATTCAAGTTCATGCCTTAGGAAAAAGATCTCATTATAGTAGAATGTGGCCAGCTTCAACTGTTTGTTTGTTTCCTTCACTGATTGGAAATCAAGGCCATATGCTCACACATGACACATTTAAATTGAACAGATAGAACTGAATGCTATGATAAAATCATAGGACTGTTGGAAATATGGAGCTCTCCCTCTAAATTTCATACATTGAGGAATAGAGTCCACAACACCAGCTATTTTCTGATTAGATGGGACTTTGAACAGGAAAAAAGAGTAAAGTATTACCGTATTTCCTGTTTCTAATACTAAGTTGTGAGGAAGGACAAAAATGATCATAATAGTTCAGCCTGTCAGGAAATGTGTTATTTACTGTTGACTCAAAGGAATAAAGTGGATAGATATTAACATAGAAATAGTAGGCACATAGTGGACCCAGACGTGTTTTGTGTAAGTGTATAGGAAACACTGGTAGGCCAGATTGTGATCATCAAGTGAAAAGCTAGGAAGACAGTGTGAGCTATTAGGATGTGTAAATGGAATGAGTATTACGAGGTGTAAAAGAGGTCTGGAAAGAGAAATGACCATGAGAATGACCACATGACCACATGATAAGTGATGGAAGAAAAGAGGAAAGTTTGTCCATCACAGGCATGCAGAAATATACAAAAGAGAAAGTTTCTGCAACATGGTGGTTTGTTTTAAAATGTGAGAAACGGAGACGGAAGACAGAGTAGGAAATACACAGCAAGCATATTGCTAAACTTCTTCTGTGAATGTGTGAATGCCCAGGAGAAACAGGTAATCACAAAGATGCAGAAAATGCCTCACGGCTTACAATATAATACCTGGGGTGAGGGCTGGGCCTGCGGAGTCAGGAAGAAACTTTCCCATCTATATTCACTTGTGTGTGTGTGTGTGTGTGTGTGTGTGTGTGTGTGTGTGTGATTTGTGTGTGTGTGATTTGTGTGTGTGTGTGTGTGTGTTTTACTGCAACTACACAAACACCACTTTGAAAGGATGAATGGCAAAATATATTGTGGACTTTATAGTTCATTTTTACCAAAGAAAGTAGAAAGAGTGGGTAAAGTATAGGAGAAAGAAGAACTGAGCCAGGAGATAACTGAAGAAACGGAAGAGAAAAAGGAGTGAGAATGTGAAGAACATGGTAGACAGGAGGCTCACTTCATAAAGAGAGTAGATGTAAGATATTTCTGATGCTAGAAGACAATAGGTTCCAGACAGTTGAGTGGGGAAAAATCTTGAGTCTAACTGTAGTAAATACCGTCTAATGGATATGGAAGTTTTGAGATCTAATATTACCTAAATGCTAGGTGACAAATCACTAGGTGCCAGTGATGAATTAGATACAAACAAATTGGTTTTAGTAGTTATCACAACAATAAAGACAAATAATTCCAATAGAAATATTTTCTTTGGTCAGCTGGGAGTTTTAGACATGGCATGAGTATATGATTTCTATATGCTACTTCTTCTTTATTGGGTTTTTTTATTTACATTTCAAAATGGTATTCCCTTTCCTGATTTCCTCTTCGGAAACCCCTCTCCCATCTATAAGGGTGCTACCCCACTCAACCAATCACTCTACCGCCTCCCTGTCCCTGCATTCTTCCTACATGGGGGAATCGAGCTGTGACAGGATCAAGGGCCTCTCCTCCCACTGATACCAGACAAAACCATCTTAGGCTATATATGGGACTGGAGCCATGGTTTACTCCATGTGTGGGTGTTTAGTCCCTGGGAGCTTTGGGGGTCTGGTTGGTTTGTAGAGGGCTGCAATAACATTCGCCACCACTAGATGGCGCTGGCTTCCACTGCGCCCCACATGGAAGGCCAGGATAGCCTCCACCATTACAAG
This sequence comes from Rattus norvegicus, assembly GCF_021556685.1. Lineage (NCBI taxonomy): Eukaryota > Metazoa > Chordata > Mammalia > Rodentia > Muridae > Rattus > Rattus norvegicus. The sequence goes on along the minus strand of NC_141539.1, from coordinate 24,903,863 downwards.
ATGGCGCTAGCCTTCGCCGCGCCAGCCGACTCCCTTTCAGGAAGTTATCTGTGTGCGCATGTGCAAGAGTGCCTTCGTGCCAGGTCTTTGCCCACTCCAGGGCGTGCCTTATGAGATCATGGGTAAGCAACCAATCAGGTCTGGATGTGCCGCGCTAGGGTGTATATAAGCGCACCATGTTGGCGCGCTGAGGCTTCTCCTTAAGATTAAAATAAAAGTTTGAGGGTTGGGGATTTAGCTCAGTGGTAGAGCGCTTGCCTAGGAAGCGCAAGGCCCTGGGTTCGGTCCCCAGCTCCGAAAAAAAAGAACCAAAAAATAAATAAATAAATAAAAAAAATAAAAGTTTGGTCGCAGCAAGGATTTCTATGTCCCCGCGTGTTTCTTGCCGGCGAGAGGTCGCGCGTGGGATATTTGATGCCGAAACCCGGGCCAAAAATCCACATCATCGCCAGTGCCAAGGGGAGCCTCCGTTTCCCTGAAGAAATCCAGAAGTTGTGAGTGGGGGTAAGACTCTGAGAGACTATGTTTAGCCTTGATCTGTTCCAGCTCACTCCTTTGCCGGATGCGGCAGGAACCTTTATGGTTGCTCTGGCCGCCCTTGGGCTTTTTCTATTGACCTTTGAGTTTCTAGTTACCGCCAAACAGCGTCAGAGGTTGCGTGGGAATTGCCCAGCTGTAACAGCAAAGCGGAATGTGTTGGGGGAAGGGAAAGGCGTGTGAGAAACAGAGTGTAGTGAAAGGTTGCAAGGAACTGATCGATCTCAAGCACCAGGCCCCTCTGTGGTCTTACCACTGCCAGAGGTGAAAGGTTTGGGAAAGAATGCCCCGGGTGAGAAGGGAGGAGATAAAAGGAACACAGCATTTTGGGAGAAAAATTTTGTCTTTGTGCCTGTAAAAGGTGTGCTTAAGCTCCGGTGCCGGCTCTCGGGACGCCTCGGCATCTGTGCGCTGACGCGACAGCTTTACAGAGTCATACTGATCAGATTTGATAGAAGCAGACCGCCTGAAAATTTATTCAGGAGAATCAAACAATGATGGAGTTAATGTAATTGGGTCGTGAGTGAAAATACTCAGGACTGTGTTTCACTTCCATACCATTGGCGAATGTCAGTCGTGCTGCTCAGATAATATATCTCAGTATCTTACAGGAATTGGGTTTCAACACGTTGATGGACTAGTCCAGGAATTGAGACAATCCATCATCCATATCGACTCCACTCAAGTGGATAGTCACCGTGAACACCATCTGTTTTTTTCCCTCTTTGTCTATTGTTTGTCCCTGGTGCACCAGGATGCACCATGTCTGTCCATGTATGTCTGTGGTTTTCGTTTCTCATTGTTTAAATGTTTTATGTTTCATGTTCAAAAGAAAAAATGGTAAAAAGTTTATCTGCCGGTCGTTTACACCTTGATTTGGTTTTAACTCGTTTCAAAAAGGGAACAAATGAATAAAAAACAGTTTCAATCAGGCCTTTAGAGCCCTGCACCTGTAGCTAAGAACATAGGTCAGCTGGAGAAGCTGCCCAGAAGCTAAGCGTCTGCACGAGCTGATCTTAAAGGCGCCATCAGCTTCTCAGCTTCTTTGGTACAAGAGTTGAGAGCTGTTTCCCTTAGAGAAATCCCTGACTTATTATTTGACTGAACAGGTGACAAGGTGCTTCTCTTAAAATCATAGCTAAAAAGGTAAAAATGGTGTTTGGTCTAAATATTAAAGATATGTGTAGCCACTTCAATTTGTTTCTGATTGGTTTTAAATGTGTAAATATGCTCTACTTGCCTTGTTTATGGACTATTGGCTTTCAAGTTATTGGATACGGTTAAAAAGGTATAATATTGGTAACAGAAAGTTGACATAAATCTGATAATTTGGATGGAGTCATTCTGGATAACATGTGACAAGGGCCAACCTAGGGAAACAGATCTAAATTGAGATAATATTTTTATGGAATTCTTATCCTAGAAGCCAGGCTTCTAAAAGAATTTAGGACAATGTCTCTTTGTTGAGGTACTAGAGACTATGCCATCGTGCGTTCATATATAGGAATTGGCAGTCAAACTTTGTATCTGCATTTTGATGCTAATTCCACTGCCCTAAGGACAGCTGCCTAGTCACATACTCAGAACTCAGGTGACCTTCCAAAGTTGTGGCTGTGTTCTGGTGTTACAAAGAGAACTTAAAGATTGTGATTAAGGATTGCCAGTGTTACATTGACTAACTCAAACTTATTTTTAATTAAGGAAAAATCAAACAGGTAGAGATTGTTACAAGATTTATGAAGGATTGATGAGGTTTTGGAACTTGTGAGAACATTACAGCCAGTTTACTTACTCCAACTGCCATTTCAGGATAGATTTAGAGGATTGCTAATAGCCTTATATTATGTAATTTTGTTGCTTCTTCAGTGTAAGAAGTTAGAACTTAAATCTTTCAATATATATGGAAATTTTTACTACAAACCTTTGCTCTCAAAATGAGCTTTAATATTTGGGGAGTAGCTGTTACACTACTCCAGATAAGAATATTTGAAGCTAATTTTAAGCTTCTAAGGATATGTTAATTGGCCAAGTACCTCACCCTACTAGAGGACTTAGGTCTTTGTTATGCACATCCATTGGAGATAAAGCTTCAGCTGTGTTAGTACAGAGTTGTGGACTAAAGTCATGGAAGTATTTTGAAAAGAAACCTGGTAAAACGTATCTTATTCCAAACAACAGTTAACTGGTTATTACAAAATACTGATATTTGGCCTATTACATATACAAATTTTTCAGGCAAAATTGATAATTTTACTCTTTACATGCTTTTGTACTTCCTGTATATTTGTGCATACAACCCATAGGAAATGCGCTTAATGTATTTATAGGTGGTTCATCTAATGTAAAGGTTGCATGTATGATTACATCACTTGTTTATTTTCTTGAGTTTCTATTGCTTCAGCACAGATTATTAAATTCCGTAGTTTAGCCACTGTTTTTAAATCAAACTTTCAATTCATATACTGATAGCCAATGTGAGGCTTATGGTTTACAATTGATTTCAATTACTTAATGCTTTATTAGAGACAGGTTTTCTACTTAAAATCAATGAGTGACTTCAGTGTGAATGTCTGACAACTCACTGTCCTTTCAGTGCTCTGGCTCAGATAACTAATTTAAACCTTAGGCTCATACCTAACTTTGAAAATGGTAATAGAGTTGATATGAAAAGAGGAAGACTCCATTTGCTTGTTTTCAATTCCCAGCCTCACCCTGCCAGTTCAGGGATTTCTAGTAAGACTGAAATTAGACAATATTTACAGGATTTGACATTTCTAATTAATGCTTATGTTTAGGTAAATAAAGTTTGTGAGGTGCTAGAGAAATGGCTTAGTGGTTAAGAGCACTAAATACTGTTCCTTAATAGACTATTTAAGAACTTAAACTGGATTGCCTGGGCTCCTTAACAAGGGAGGTTAATGATACCAGACATATTGTAGGCCTTACATAGGAACAATTAGTCAAAAAATCTCATTCTTTATTATCCAAAACAATAATGCTGGAGACAATAATTTGGTATACAAGTCAATTTATAAATACAAGTGCTCAGTGTCCTCAATCTAATCCTCGAGGACTTACCTTTATAAATAATATTTTAACAATTTTAATAAATAAAAAGGGGGAGTTATCCCTGTATGCTAAATAATGCTCCTTTTATTTCAATTTTAAAATTTTGGATGCCAAAGTTTATGGCACCCTACAACTAGGCATACTTCTGCCTAGGTGAAATAGAGAGATCCATGTATTGACATGATCCCGTCCAGATATTTTATATGGGGAAGAGGGAATGTTTGTGTTTTTTCTCCAGGATGCTACAAGAGTGTGCCAGCTGCCTGAGTGGTTGCTGAGACTTGCTGATCCTGGTTACATAAAGATTCAGTTCTCGTGGTTCGGGTCCCTGGAGTCATCCCTCTGCCCTGAGAGGAAGATAGAAGATTCCTCTTCACCTTTTGTCATCACAGAGATTTTGGCGTTGCTGCAGTCAGTGTTACCGCTGAGTGTGTCCCGTCCCACTATGGCCCGCTCTCTGACCCTCTGTGCACTGCTGCTTGATGGAGAAGACTGGACTCCAGTCGTTGCTGCCTCCCTCATTTCCCTGGTGACTCTTGCTGCCTTAACTGGTCATTTTACAGACTGTAGCTTTACAAGAATGCTACCTGCGTAAACCTGCTGTGGACTGGGGAACTCTGCCCTGGTTGTACAGATCTCAGAAATGGTTCCATTGTCTGCTGGTTGTTTCAGAGAAAAATGACTGATCCTGAACTGTCCTGGAAAAGACCTTGACACTTTCGCTGCTATTGTAGCAGCCATTACTGCTGCAGACATTGTGTCTGCAGTGTCTGGAGTTATCCTCCCCCAATCTATTGTTAGACAAGCACAGTGGGTAAACTTTCTGGAGTAGTTACTAACAATTGGAAATTCTAAATTCTATTATAGGAGCGGCTTGACTATGGCCCTTTGTGTTAACAGCTGAGGTGAACCAGATGAGGTGCCCACTACTTATCGGGAGTGGCTTTGTTTGGTGCAGGCCTATGCTGTGGATTAGTGTTCATACTATGGTTGGTTTGCAAACTCAGATCTCAACAGAAACGTGACTAGGCCAAGCACTTGTGGCTATTGAACAAAGGGCCTCCCCGGGAATTTGGTTATCTATGCTCAGGAATTAGTCGGTATCTGAGTTCTCTGCTCTTGCACCCCATGGATCTGTGGATCCATTGCACTGGGATGAGAGAGACTCTCTCTCTGTATCTGAGTTCTCTGCTCTTAAAGCCCATGGATCTGTGGATCCATTGCACTGGGATGAGAGAGACTCATTGATCCTTTGATCAACCCTTCCACATTGCTGAGGTTTCCTCATTGCACGCAATAGGGTGATCATGACTGTTATAAAATAATATAAATTATAAGGGTGAGATGTAGAGGGCCGCAATAACATTCGCCACCACTAGATGGCGCTGGCTTCCACTGCGCCCCACGTGGAAGGCCAGGATAGCCTCCGCCATTACAAGATGGCGCTAGCCTTCGCCGCGCCAGCTGACTCCCTTTCAGGAAGTTATCTGTGTGCGCATGTGCAAGAGTGCCTTCGTGCCAGGTTTGCCCACTCCGGGGCGTGCCTTATGAGATCATGGGTAAGCAACCAATCAGGTGTGGATGCACCGTGCTAGGGTGTATATAAGCGCACCATGTTGGCGCGCCGAGGCTTCTACTTAAGATTAAAATAAAAGTTTGGTTGCAGCAAGGATTTCTATGTCCCCGTGTGTTTCTTGCCGGCGAGAGGTCGTGCGTGGGACATTGGTTGATGTTGTTCTTCCTGTGGAGTTTCAAATCTTGAAATCCTACATAGGGCACGATTGAGCCAGCCTGAGATGCAGGCTAATGGAAATTATTTGAGCTTGAGACTGTGTTTACAGACTCAACATTATGCTAACACTGCAAGGGGAAAAATATAATCCCTCTGCCATTAGTTTTTCTGTGCATAGTACGGATGTCAGAAATGATAAAGGTAAATGGCTTGCACATTAACCCATATAATAGATCATCAGCACTACATATACCTGTTAGAGAATTCAATCATGAATTTACTCAATTTAGCGCCTGTTAACTGCTTGCCTAAGACATATGATATCTGAGTTAAGTAATAACTAGATAGAGAGATGGCATCCTATTAGCTCTCTTCTAAATCAGTATTTTGTCATTATTTTAGACACGCAAAATTCAGCAGAACCAAAAGCATAATTACCTCAACTTCTCACTGGTGTGCAATTTGATAATGGACTTTCTCTTTGATAAAGATGCATGAATAGACGTATGCTTGTAAACAGCAGCCCTGATTTTTTGAATCTATAGATTATCACATTAATAGGCAAGTTGCAAACAGAGACTCTTGCCGTAAATTCTTCCTTAACTATATTTCAAGGAAATCATTTAACTTCATAAAGGAATTTTGCCAAATTTCTAGGATTTGGCCAGAGTACAGAATTTATTTTGTGAGTCATTATTTTTCATGTATCTTCCTTCCCAGATCTCAGAAGAAGTTTGCACTAGGAAGATTTGGGGCATATGCAAAATCTTACTATAATTCACTTCAAGGTTTGGAAATAGGTACATGCAGCATGCTTTCCTGAGATATGTTTCTCTGAACATAAACTGTGTTCTGAAGCTTTACTGAGAACTTTAGATTATCTGAAGATCTTCTAGAAGAAAGAAAAGAAAAAAAGGAAATGTTTAGAATTCATTAAGTTTAACTATTCTACAAATGTTTCCTCTGCAGTAATTATGTCATATATTGCTCTTAGGCAAGTGAGAAGAGACGTATTTGTATGTGAACAACATGGTTCATAGCAAGTTAAATTAGTCTCATACTGTGGGGTTACATACATATGATATTTTCCCATCTGAATTATTAATTAGCATTAATATCTATTTAAATTTCTGTTCCAATAATTCCCAAGGCTAGCAGGATGAGAAAATGATTTATATCTGTTGAAATTTTGAGTTAGGCTCTTTACATCTCCAACTGTTTCCTAGCCTGATCAATGGGGTTCTAGATAACAGTTTTCACATCTTTGTTTTTTTTAAGTTTAAGATACATATTTTTATTGGTTATTTTATATATTTACATTCCAAATACTGTCCCCCTTCCCAGTTTCCCCTCTGCAAACCCCTATCGCATCACCCCCTTCTTCTTTTGGGCACTACCCTGCCCATTCCAACCATACCACCCTAGCAACACCCAATGCTGGGGCACTGAGTCTCCACAGAAAAAAGGGCCTCCCATTCCACTGATGCCAGAGACATATACAGCTAGAACCATGGGTCCCTCCATGTCACCAAACCCAGACACTATTGCTGATGCCAAGAAGTGCTTGCTGACAGGAGCTCGGTATAGCTATCCCTTGAGAGACTGTGTCAGAGCCTGACCAACACAGATGCAGAAGCTCATAGTCAACCATCAGACTGACTACAGGGACTGCATGGAAGAATTAGTGAAAGCACTGAAGGAACTGAATGGGATTGCAATCTTATAGGAAGAACAACAATGCCAACTAACCACATCTCCCAGAGCAACCAGTGAGCAAAACAGTTTCTGCATCTTAATCTGTCAGTTGATAGCCTATCTTCTAGAAAATGGCTTGGCCCAGGAACTCTTGTGCCCTACAAGGAACAAAAAGCTTCAATATTATTAGACCTGCTAGGTGCTGATAGAGTACCCTTTCCCCAAGTATACGTCCTGCCTTGATTTATCTTTCTTTCTTTACCATAAGGATTCCTAAAGAACAGCTTTAGATTAGATCATACAATGCTTAAAAACCAAGAAAACAAGAGGTGTATCCAGTCATCTTTATGACATTTAATTGTCTGAGAGAATTTATTTTCTATCTACAAAAGAAGCATTTGGTAAGGTGGAAAGCTTCATGATTCAATAGGGAAAAATGGAGTTTGAAATAGTTCCTCAGACATTCTTACTCTTGGTGCAGTTTAGGACCAGTTAGACCTCAGCATCCTAAACGAGAGAAGGCATTTTCAGCAGATATTTCTAAATGAGAGAATGCACTTCAACTTGAAAACCTAACTCTATGTCCACAATTTGTCAACATTTCTGCTAGGCAAAAACACACTCACACTGAAGTCAGAACAAAGAACTGCATGGGGATTTCTTGAGGGATGCAGGCAACAAGGCAAATGTGGGTGTTTGTAAGAAAGTCTGCTGTTTGGTTTGACATTAATGGGGATCAGTTAAGAATAAATGTAGCAGTTCTGCAGTAATAAACAAAAACCCGCAGCACCTCTCTTTCCCTTGCCACTTTGTTACTCTGGCCTTATCTTTTAATTAAACCTGAACTTTAAAATAAATGTGGTCAGTTGGTTAGTTTATTGAATGGTATATCAATGGAGAACTGTGAAATGCAGTTATTGGTATGCTACACAAAGCCTTTCAAAAATAAATAGCCACTTCAAAGGTTCTGATTATATTGAAAGTCCAAGTTTATGGTTCTCCTGTTAAGAGCAAGTCAAAGAAAAGTATGTGAGTTAAAGTGATTGGATTTTAGACTCCTCTAGACTCTGGTGAAGGACTCACATCATTTTCCTTACAGGATGTTTAGCCTTATCACAGCGTCATAATTTTACTAGGAAATTTAAAGTTAATTATGGATTATTCGACGTAAGCCAATCTGAACCTTCTGAGTTCAAGTTTGCCAAATTTCATCTATTGTTCCTTTCCTGGATGTTGCTTTTTTTTGCTTAATATCTATCATTTTTCTCTGAATATTTCTCCATTGATCATATCACGTTCACATTAGTAGTGATTAGTTCTTAGTCCTGTCTGTTCTGCTAAAGGGACCACACAGCAACTTTAAACACTGTACAACCCAAATTTACTTATAAAGTGCAAAACATCATATCAGTCTTTTCTACCTCCATAGATCATGAGTATGGTTTTAGAAAATTAAAGATGTACCAATATGTTATTTGATCATTCCAAAGTCTGGTTTTTGAAGTCAAAGCTAGTGGCTTCAGTACTGCATTTATTTACACTACTGGTATCATCACTGTTTCTATTTCTTGGACTAAATATAAGCAGACAGAGGCCTTGCATTTATGTGTATATTCAGGAATGAATGATAGATAGTGACACATTTAGATCCTCTAATGCACATAAACTTTACCAATTATGCAGGCAAGGGAATGTTGAGAAAATTAAGAAACCTTCTAAAGGTTGATTATAGGATTATGACTCTAACTCCACTATAAAACTTGGTACAATGTCAATCATGTAAAGATTAAATATATAGTTAGTATAAGAATTTAGGGAAATATAAACATTAATACATAAAATATCATTATTGAAGAAGAGACATAAGTTCACAAAGTGTGATAGATGCATGCATACAGTGGGAGTATTATTCAGTCATGAAGAAGAATGAAATTATGTTACCTGTGCAGTGATGGATGAAACGAGACCATCATGTTAAGTAAACTAATCTGGCTCACAGACAAATATCACATTTTTCTTATGCAGAATCTGGATTTTTAGAAAACTATATCAAATTGAAAGATTATTTTCAAAGGAGCATCAATATTATAGAGGTAAAAGGTAGCAGGAAAAAAACACAATCAAAGTGCACTGTTTATATGTCAAAAATGTCAGGGTGAAATCATTCATCATGTACAATTAATTCATACTAATAAAATTTAAATAATAAAAATAACTTTAATAATACAGTTCACAATGTTTAGTAATAGAGGATCTGATTTCCACTTTGTGATATAGCATTTATTTCTAAACTACTTTTTTTTTAAAAAAATCATAATTTCCTAATTGTCTTCCTTGCTTAAAGCTATGTTGTTAAGGTGGCTTTCCCTTGAAACACGAACAGAAGTGAGCAACACACAAAAAATAGCAAGCGATCATCATCAATGAAAATTAATGGCTTTATGAGCCAGCACATGAACATACATAGAAGATGAGATCTAAGAATAAAACCCTTTAGACCAGTATGGTTTTTCTGAATTCACGAAAGATGGGCTTCCTCTGACCAGCTTAGCTTATCTGTTCTCCAGCTTCACATTTGGCTCCAAACAATTTTCATGCCCAGTTTACAAGCTCCTTTCTTGTCCTGTACTCACATCATATCTCATTCTCCTTTATGGGATCATTAAAATGAATAAACAGAGTAATTACATCGCTAGCAAGTAGAGCCATACCCAGCATGTATTCTAAACATCCTAACTTCTGAAAACCAACTGGTCTGTGTTTCAAATGCTGACAACAATGGTAATGGCTTTTACACCTAGATGAGCCAATAGCTTCCTTCTATGGGTTTTTAGATTTACCACAGGGGAAAAGTTGTAATCATTTCTTTTGCCATGATAATATCTTAATGTACATTTGTTGAGAGACAGCTGAAATGGCCGCGTAGTTTGGGACTCTGTATTATCTCTTAGGGTCAGAACGGTATTTTCATTTTGGACAAGAAACAAAATGGACAAGAAACAGAAGCTGTCCACTTACCAACATTTGGATAGAATAATATAGAAATGTATTTGCATGCCAGGAATTTTTTGGCTGTGAAATCTAAGAAATTTGTTCTCTACTGCTTCTCTGATGCACATCTTTGTTTGTGTTTTTATTTTTTTCTTTTGTAGGTTTTAACACCCCTGCATTTCATTCGTAACCTCCAAAGGATAACAGAGAATCCTTCCCTCCTGTCTCTTGTTTGGGTTGACTTGAAAATCCTTTTTTTCCTTTTAAGAAGAGATGTGAGAGTTTAATAAGGATATTTATGAATGAATTCAACTGCCTCAGGCTGATTTGGGACTATATGAAGCCCAGTTATCTTTGCTGTGCAAAGGCAACATAGCTTTACCAAACCCATCAAATCAGTCAAGGATTAAGTTCCTTTTGTTTTAGCAAGTATCCTTTCTACATTTTGGAAGCTGAACTCAATACATTACTAAATTACAGAACCTAACATAAAGATCAGATTATCCTGGCTATTGACAGAGTTCCAGATATTGGCAGATATAGTTGCTGTTATAGTCTAGTGCTGAGGATGACAGCATGAGTTCTTATGAAACTGCCTGGGTTTGAGTTCGTTCCCCTTCTCTTATTAGTGATGAAATTTCAGGCAATTTAACAAACCCCTTTTGGGATCAAAATATAAGTAGCACCACCATCAAAGGATTATTTTTAAAATTAACTGTGCTATGTAGTGTTTAGATGAGAATCTAGTTCAGCATCCATTGGTAATAAATGCTAGCACATTGTTAGTATTGTTAGATCTCTGCAACTAAGATCACCATTACAGTGTCAAGTTCACGTCTCAAATATAACTTAGATGGGAATCTTTATAAGTAACACAGGATATTATGTTAAGCTACCAAGCCTTTTCTTCTACTTTGATGGACTGAACTTTCTATGCAGATTTACAGTTGGTGTCCTCAGATGCTAACATGGACACAGCTGTGTGGAAGGATTAATGACACTCATAGCCAATGCAGCACGATAATGGAGAAATACTTGCCATTTTTGTTAATTTTACATATTTAAATAGTAGGCTCTGTTTAAAATTCTCTCTCATACTTCAATTGCTTGGTGAATGAAAGAGCAAGTTTAGGAAAAATATTCCATTATTTAGCTATGGACACCTAGTGCCCTAATTCACAAATATGTTGGGATAGAGAAGAAATTTGAAATTTCAGGTCCAACTAAGAACTGTTATTTCATATAGTAGTTTTTGAATTATTTGCACTAGTTTCTTGTATTTAGATCTGGATAAATTGGCTACTGGAACCATGCTATTCAGATTTTTGAACACACCCTGATTTAATTTTCTTTCTTTTCATTTCTTGTTTTCAATTTTTCCCCTTATCCTTGATATTCAAAACTATCTGGAAGTGAACTCTGTGAAGAGGCTGGTAAATGATACCTTTCCTTTTGGGAGCATAATGTTTCATCCTGAGAACACTCTTTAGAATTTGGAAAAGTACAGATAAAATATATATATATAATCTTTAATTATATTCCATGAAGAAGAAACATGAATGACCCAAAGTCTTTAGTATTACATACATTATATCATGGTGCCAGGATTCATGTAGTGCCAGGATTCACCTGGACATAGGATAAGAAACAGTGAAATTTCTCCCCTAGATTTCTGACAGTAAAAAGATAGTAGGAAAGTGCTGTAAGGGTATTTATGATATACATCAACCAAGAAACAAAGGTAGTAGGAAAGCATGGAGAAAACCACAGGCACAAAACCGTATTGAGGTCAATATAGTACCCTGGAAATACATAAGAACATATTAAACCACAGGATATCTCAAAACAGTTTGTTTTCTTTTCTACATACCTAACATTCCAAAACTGAAGAAACCACTGGAAAACACCCAATAGAGCAGTGGTTCTTAACTTGTGAATACCTACCTCTTTACTTGTGAGTAACTACCCACTTGAGAGTCAAACTTTATGGCTGTTTCCTAAGATGATCAGAAAACACAGATGCTTATACTATGATTCATGACAGTAGAAAATTACAGTTGTGAAGTAGCAACAAGAACAATTGTAATGTTGTAAGGGTCATCACAGCAGGAGGAACTGTAGTAAAGTACAGCAGCATTACGAATGTTGAGAACTACTAAAATGGGGTTTATGGGAGCTTTGTAAAGAGTGCTCAGAGCAGATCAAATGTACCTTTCCAGCAACACCCACCTTGAATCTAATGCTCACTATCCCCAGAACTTCACTTCCTGGGCATCACTGTTCTGCAAATTTCTTTGGTAGCGCCTCCTTTATTTATCCACTTCCCTATGGTAAAGTAACTTCTCACACATATGCTGTGTGTTCAAGCACTTTCATCGATGTTGTGTTTGTGTTAGAAAATAACATACGGTCTGGATCTATTAATTTAAAAACAGAAATAAAGCTTGTTCTTATTTCTCATTCTCATTACTGATGCCATTAAGCCTTAAGATCCATCTTTAAAGAGAATGGCCACCAGGGAATTGTCAAGTTAAAACCCATGAAACCAAAGGACCAAAAGTTTACTATGGATCTTCAACACTCAGAGGATATCTAAGTTCTGACTTTTTGATCGTTGAACTTTCAGGAGGATGGATGATGTGACTCGGTGTCACAGAAAAAGATAAATAGCTGTAGCTGGAGATCAAATGGTCTGATCCTTGGGCTTTCTTGAATAATCCATTTGTGTTGTGTAAGTGGTTTTACTCAATACTTAACTGCTTGATGAATCTTTGTGTATCTTGTTGAAATATTCTTGGGGAAGATGCAAGATGTTAAACTCTCCCCCCCCCAAAAATCATAGAAATAAACTTCTATAGCTTCTAGTCATTAGAGGTAATACTACATCCCTTTTATCTTATGCAAACAACTTCACTATCTGACTGCTCTGACCATAAGTGGGCCCAGAGAAGAACCAATTTGACATTGATCGAACACTTGAGAATTTACTTCTATGGACTTGGTGATATATTCAATGACTTGTTGCTAATGATTTGTAGAAATATTAGCTAGTGTCTGAGAAAATTCTGATTTAATTAATTTAACTCATTTTTACCATTCACAATTAATATAAATGACACATATATTTAAAATTTTAAAATGTATTGAAATAATTATGAGATAAAAATTCAATGAATTACTGACAGTTGTTTAAGAGCTCATCAATCACAAATGATAAAGAAAATAAGAAAAATAGTGTTATCTAGAGTATAATTTAATTAATCAAATATATCTCATTATCATTTAGATTAATTCTAATATAACACTTATATGTAAAAGCCAAATAAATAGAAGTTTTCAACTAATTTGATGTGGTTACATTTTAAAAATATTTATTATTTGAGGTGTTCTTTTTTCTTTAGGGAACTTTGCTTATAATTAGCTATAAGCTATAATTGACATAATTGATGCTGTTCCTTTTTGTCAGAGATATGGATTCTCTACCATAAAATAGAAAAACTTGGATAAATTGAGATATAAAACTGGGTTTAGAGAGTGATTACAATTTTTGTCCAGTTTTCCTCCTTCTGTTTTTACTGCTTATGAATAACTCCCTCATTCAGAAATGTCTGCCTTGTTTTAGTTTCTACAATACTTGCTAGTTGCTCCCTCTTGAAATACAGAATTATTAAACATCTCCTTAAATGGCTTATTCTTCTTATGTGTAGGAACTATTTTTATAGAGTTATATACTTTTATTCTCAAAATATTAAGTATTTGTCATGTGCTAATAAATTTTACTGCTATTTTGCATATGTTGTATTTTATTATACTTTGCATATTCCTATATAAGTAAAGAATGCATGATTATTTGCTGGATTAAGACAAAACATCAAGTAATTATCCTGTTAAAATAGAAGAGTTATCTTTTTGCAGTTTAAGTTGGTCTGAAGCATTGATTATTCACTCAAGTATCCTGTTATCACAGTAAAATTCCCAGAAAGTTTCTCGCTATAAGGAAAATATTAGGTGGGGCTGGAGAGATAGTGCAGTGGTTAAGAGCACTGACTGCTCTTCCAGAGGTCCTGAGTTCAATTTCCAGCAACCACATGGTGGTTCACAACCATCTATAATCGAATCTGGTGCCTTCTGGTATGTCTGAAAACAGCTATGGTATATTCATATAAATAAAATAAATAAATCTTAAAAAAACAAGATATTAGATTGGGACATTCATACCTCTTTTCTTAGCACCAGGAAAACTGAGGCAGGATAGACTGAAAAAAATAATGCTTTGTCATAAGCAACCATCTGCTTGTGAAGTGAACTGAGAGAGCACAAAGGGGAAGAAAATTGTCACCCTACTTTAAAGGCTGAAGATTTACCTACAGTCATCACTAAGAACAGAAAGGTATCAACCTCTTAAAATATATATGGAAGTTAAAAGGGAAAAGCAGTAAGTATCTTTCAAGACACTGAGGTAAATCTAAGTAACAATATCACAAAAAATAGGTAAGGTACTTGGAGAATAAGAGATTGTATCTTTTATGATTTAACTAACTCTTTCTTTAATGAAGAAGAAGTATATTTACATCTTTGCTGTCAGTATAGGACAATCACGCTTAAGAAAATAAAGGAGTACATGAGCTCTGTTGAGGTAAGAGATGGTTTAACATCACAAATTATTTTCCAAGTGAGTAGCCTGCATTTCCTTTTCACGAAGAATTCTGTGATTAAAAAAAAAGAAACTCTCAATGTTGAGGCATTAGAATGCTTAATGGAACTACTTTGAAACCGTGGATAAGAAGGCATGAATAAATTTTGTGTAAAACCCTGAAGACCATAATCTAATTGAATTTCTACCTATAAATTTTACAGACTGGATTGAGCACTACTATCAGAAATCTCTAGAGAGTGTAGGTAGTTTTGCAATTACTTAGGGGAAAGCAAGAGCTTTGCATGTTACATTGCAGTCAATCTAATTCCTCATTAAATTAATGTGGAATGACAGTGAAATGCATGCAACCAGATCTCTATATTAGAGCAACTGTTTAGTTTGTGTCAAAAAAATGATGGATAAAAAATTATTATTCAATAATAATTCTATCTATTAATGATTGTAGATATCTTGTTCTGCATCAAGTTTCATTTCATTTTTCCTTGTTCCTTTTATTGGTAATAAAAAACGAAACTACTCATGCTGCTATTTTTCTTTTAGCAGAAAGTAGATACGTTTATATGATTTTGTAATACTGATGGCAATGAAGTAATGAAAATTTCAATAAGATGTTCCTCCATCACTTTTTCTTTTTGTATGATTAAACTCTGGGGGTTGGGAATTTAGCTCAGTGGTAGAGCGCTTGCCTAGCAAGCACAAGGCCCTGGGTTCAGTCCTCAGCTCCAAAAAAAAAAAAAAAGAAAAAAAAAAGACAAAATAAACTCTGAAGTACAACATTACGTAAAGGCGCATTGCATTACATTGCAAGCACAGGAATTAAGTTAAACAATTAAACAATGTTGACAATGGTACATGCTCTTAAGAGATAATGGTGTAATGTGTTTTGTTTCCTCTGTGTTTTTCAGGCAATATTGACCAACTGATACAGGTCCCATAAAAAGACTCAGCACGAAGCAAACACCAGAGACAACCCAATGGCTAGAGGCAAACACAGGAACCTAAGCAGTAGAAACCAAGAATACTTGGCATCATCAGAGCACAGTTCTCCCAAAAAAGAAAATACTGGATATCCAAATACAACAGAAAAGCAAGATTTAGATTTAAAATCACATTTTTTGATAATGATGGAGAAATTTAAGAAGGTCATAAAGAACTCCCTTAAAGAAAGGCAGGAAAACACAAGTAAACAAAACAAAACAAAACAAAAAAAGGCCCTTAGAGAGGAAACACAAAAATGCTGGAAAGAATTACAAGGAAATAGAACCAAACAGGTGAATGAATTAAAAATGGAAATAGAAACAATAAAGGAATCACAAAGGGAGACAACCCTACATATAGAAAACCTAAGGAAGAGATGAGGAGCCATGGATACAAGCAACACCAACAGAATACATGACATAGAAGAGAGAATCTCGGGGCAGAAGATACCATAGAAAACATCGACACAACCATCAAAGATAATGTAAAATGCAAAAAGCTCCTAGGTCAAAACATACAGGAAATCCAGGACACAATGAGAAGATCAAACCTAAGGATAATAGGTATAGAAGAAAGTGAAGACTTCAAACTTAAACAGCCAGTAAATATATTAAACAAAATTATAGAAGAAAACTTTCCTAACCTAAAAAAGAAATGCCCATAAACATACAAGAAGCCTACAGAACTCTAAATAGATTGGACCAGAAGAGAAATTCTTCCCATCATATAATAGTTAAAATATCAAATGCACAAAAAAAGAATATTAAAAGCAGTAAGGGAAAAAAGTCAAGTGACATATATAGGCAGACCAGAATTATACCAGACTTCTCACCAGAGACTGTGAAAGCCAGAAGATCCTGGACAGATGTCATACAAACCCTAAGAGAACAAAAATGCCAGCCCAAGTTACTGTATCCAGCAAAACATGATTAATATATATGGAGAATCAAATATATTCCATGACAAAACCAACTTTATACAATATCTTTCTACAAACCCAGCCCTATAAAGGATAAGAGATGGAAAACTCCAACACAAGGAGAGAAACTACACCATACAGAAAGCAAGATTATAATAGCCTTGAAATTAAACCAAAAGAGAGATAAACAAACATATTTCCACCACTAACAATAAAAATAGCAGGAAGCGACAAGCACTATTCTTTAATATCTCTCAACATCGACAGACTCAATTCCACAATAAAAAGACATAGACTAACAGACAGGATACATAAATAGGACACAGCATTTTGCTTCATGCAGGAAACGCACCTCAGAGACAAAGACAGACACTACCTCAGAGTAATTGGCTGAAAAACAACTTTCCAAGCAAATGATCCGAAGAAACAAGCTTGAGTTGCCATCCTAATATCAAATAAAATTGACTTTTAACACAAAAGTCATTAAAAAGATAAGGAAGGACACTTCATATTCATCAAAGGAAAAATCTACCAAGATGAACTCTCAATCCTAAATATCTATGCTCCAAATACAAGGGCACCTACATACGTAAAAGAGACCTTATTAAAGCTCCAAGCACACATGGCACCTCACACGATAACAGTAGGAGATTTTAACACCACATTCTCATCAATGGACAGATCATGGAAACAGAAATTAAACAGAGATATAGAGAAACTAACAGAAGTTTTGAACCAAATGAATTTTAGAGATATTTATAGAACATTCCATCCTAAATCAAAAGAATATACCTTCTCAGAACCTCATGGAACCTTCTCCAAAATTGACCATATAATTGGTCACAAAACAGGTTTCAACAGATACAGGATGATAGAAATAATCCCATATACTCTATCAGATCACCACTAAGACTGGTCTTCAATAACAACAATAATGACAGAAAGGCCACATATACATGGAAGTTGAACAATATTCAATGATAACATGGTCAAGGAAGAAATAAAGAAAGAAATTAAAGAATTCTTAGAATTTAATGAAAATGAAGATACAACATTCCCAAACTTATGGAACACAATAAAAGCACTACTAAGAGGAAAACTCATAGCTCTGACTGCCTGCAGAAAGAAACAAGAGAGAGCATATGTCAGCAGCTTGACAGCACAATTAAATGCTCTAGAACAAAAAGAAATAAATAAACCCAAGAGGAGTAGAAGGCAGGAAATAATCAAACACAGAGCTGAAATCAACCAAGTAGAAACCAAAAGTACTATACAAAGAATCAACAAAACCAGGAGCTGGTTCTTTGAGAAAATCAACAAATTAGATAAACCCTTAAACAGACTAATAAGAGGTCACAGAGAGCATACCCAAATTAACAAAATCAGAAATTAAAAGGGAGACATAACAACAGAATCTGAAGAAATTAAAAAAATCTTCAGCTCCTACTACAAAAGCCTATATTCAACAAAACTGGAAAATCTGGAGGAAATGGACAATTTTCTAGACAGATACCAAGTACCAAAGTTAAATCAGGAACAAATAAACCATCTAAACAACCCCATAACTCCTAAAGAAATAGAAGCAGTTATTAAAAGTCTCTCAAACAAAGAGAGATCAGGTCCAGATGGGTTCAGTGCAGAATTCTATCAGAACTTCATAGAAGACCTCAGACGAATACTGTCCAAATAATTCCACAAAATAGAAACAGGGGAGCACTAGCAAATTCTTTCTATGAAGCCACAACTACTCTTAAACTGAAACCACACAAAGACCCAATAAAGGAGAATTTCAGAGCAATTCCCTTATTAATACTGATGCAAAAATTCTCAATAAAATTCTTGCAAACCAAATCGAAGAACACATCAAAATAATCATCCATCATGATCAAGTAGGCTTCATGCCATGGATGCAGGGATCATTTAATATACGAAAATCCATCAATGTAATCCACTATATAAACAAATTCAAAGAGAAGAACCACATAATCATTTCATTAGATGCTGAGAAAGCATTTGACAAAATTCAACACCCCTTCATGATAAAAGTCCCGGAAATTTCAGGAATTCAAGACCCATATCTAAGCATAGTGAAAGCAATATACACCAAACCAGTAGCTAAGAGAGAAACTTGAAGCAATCCCACTAAAATCAGAGACTAGACAAGCTGCCCACTCTCTTCCTACTTTTTTCTTCCTTTTTTTTTATTAACTTGAGTATTTCTTATATACATTTCGAGTGTTATTCCCTTTCCCGGTTTCCAGGCAAACATCCCCCTCCCCCCTCCCCTTCCTTATGGGTGTTCCCCTCCCAACCCTCCCCCCATTGCCGCCCTCCCCCCAACAGTCTAGTTCACTGGGGGTTCAGTCTTAGCAGGACCCAGGGCTTCCCCTTCCACTGGTGCTCTTACTAGAATATTCATTGCTACCTATGAGGTCAGAGTCCAGGGTCAGTCCATGTATAGTCTTTAGGTAGTGGCTTAGTCCCTGGAAGCTCTGGTTGCTTGGCATTGTTGTACATATGGGGTCTCGAGCCCCTTCAAGCTCTTCCAGTTCTTTCTCTGATTCCTTCAACGGGGGTCCTATTCTCAGTTCAGTGGTTTGCTGCTGGCATTCGCCTCTGTGTTTGCTGTATTCTGGCTGTGTCTCTCAGGAGCGATCTACATTCGGCTCCTGTTGGTCTGCACTTCTTTGCTTCATCCATCTTGTCTAATTGGGTGGCTGTATTTGTCTGGGCCACATGTGGGGCAGGCTCTGAATGGGTATTCCTTCAGTCTCTGTTTTAATCTTTGCCTCTCTCTTCCCTGCCAAGGGTATTCTTGTTCCCCTTTTAAAGAAGGAGTGAAGCATTCACATTTTGATCATCCGTCTTGAGTTTCATTTGTTCTAGGCATCTAGGGTAATTCAAGCATTTGGGCTAATAGCCATTTATCAATGAGTGCATACCATGTATGTCTTTCTGTGATTGGGTTAGCTCACTCAGGATGATATTTTCCAATTCCAACCATTTGCCTACGAATTTCATACTCTCTCTTCCTACTTATTCAGTATAGTACTTGAAGTCCTAGTCAGAGCAATCAGACAGCAAAAGGAGGGCAAACAGATACAAACTTTTAGGGGAGAATTCAAAATATCACTATTTGCATCTGATATGATAATGTACTTAAGTGACCCCAAAAGTTCCAACAGAGAACTACCTAACCTGATAAACAACTTGAGCAAAAAGTGTTGGGGTTAAAAATTAACTCAAACAAATCAGTAGCCTTCATCTACTCAAAGGATAAACAGGCTGAAAAAGAAATGAGGGAAATGACACCCTTTAAAATAGTCCCAAATAATATAAAATATTTCCTGCGACTTTAACCAAGCAAGTGAAAGATCTGTATGACAAGAACTTCAAGCCTCTGAAGGAATAAATTGACGAAGATCTCAGAAGATAGAAAGACCTTCCATGCTCATGAATTGGCAGGATTAATATAGTAAATATGGTCATTTTGCCAAAAGCAATGTACAGATTCAATGTGATCCTCATCAAAATTCCTTCTCAATTATTTATAGAGATAGAAAAAACAATTTGAAATTCATTTGGAATAACGAAAATCCCAGGATAGCAAAAACTATACTCAACAATAAAAGAACTTCTGGGGGAATCACCATCCCTGACTTCAAGCAGTATTACAGAGCAATAGTGATAAAAACTGTATGGTGTTGGTACAGAGACAGGCAGATAGATCAATGGAATAGAATTGAAAACTCAGAAATGAACCCACACACCTATGGTCATTTGATCTTTGAAAATGGAGCTAAAACCATCCAATGGAAGAAAGATAGCATTTTCAACAAATGGTGCTGGTTCAATTGGAGGTCAGCATGTAGAAGAATGCAGATCGATCCATTCTTTTTTTTTTTTTATCACCAAGTACAAAACTCTATTCTTCTATGAGAAGTCCAAGTGGTTCAAGGACCTCCACATCAAACCAGATACACTCAAACTAATAGACGAAAAAGTGGGGAAGAATCTTGATCAATGGGCACTGGGGAAAATTTCCTGATCAAAACACCAATGGCTTATGCTCTAAGATCAAGAATCGACAAATGGGACCTCATAAAACTGCAAAGCTTCTGTAAGGCAAAGGACACTGTCATTAGGACAAAACAGCATCCAACAGATTGGGAAAGATCTTTACCAATCCTATATCTGATGGACGGTTAATATCCAAAATATACAAAGAACACAAGAAGTTAGACTCCAGGAGAACAAAATAACACAATTCAAAATGAGGTAGAGAGCTAAATAAAACATTCTCAGCTGAGAATTATCGAATGGCCAAAAGTCACCTAAAGAAATGTTCAACATCCTTAGTTATCAGAGAAATGCAAATCAAAAGAATCCTGAGATTCCACCTCACACCAGTAAGAATGGCTAAGATCAAAAACTCAGGTGACAGCAGATGCTGGTGCGGATGTGGAGAAAGAGGAACACTATTACATTGTCGGTGGGAATTGTAAACTGGTACAACCACTCTTGAAATCAGACTGGAAGTTCTTCAGAAAATTGGACATTCCACTACCTGAGGACAGAGCTCTACCTCTCCTGGGCATATACCCAAAAAATGTTCCAACATACAACAAAGACACATGTTCCTCTACATTCATAGCAGCCTTATTTATAATAGCCAGAAGCTGGAAAGAACCCAGATGTCCTTTAACAGAGGAATGGATTCAAAAAATGTACATCTACACAATGGAGTACTACTCAGCTATCAAAAACAATGACTTCTTGAAATTCATAGGCAAATGAAATGAACTAGAAAATATCATCTTGAGTGAAGTAACTCAATCACAGTAAAACACACTTGGTATGCACTCATTGATAAGTGGATATTATCCCAAAACCTGGAACTACCCAAGATGCAATCCACAGTCCACAGGAAGCTCAAGAGGAAAGATGACCAAAATGTGGATGCTCCTATTTCTTCTTAAAAGGGGAGAAAACATATCCATAGGAGAGGCTATGAAAACAAAGTTTAGAGCAGCGACTCAAGGAATGGTCATTCAGAGTCTGCCTCACATGTGGCCCATTTATATACAGCCACCAAAACTAGATAAGATTGATGAAACTAAAAAAATGTACTCTGAAAGGGATCAGATATAGATCTCTCCTGAGAGACACATCCAGAACATGTCCAATAGAGAGGTCAATGCTAGCAGCAAACCACTGAACTGAGAACAGGACCTCCTTGAAGGGAATTAGAGGAAGTATTGAAAGAGTTGAAGGAGCTTGCAACCCCATAAGAACAATAACTAACTAGAACTTCCAGGGACCAAAGCACTACTCAAAGACTATACATGAACTGACCTAGTGCTCCAACTGCATAATTAGCAGAGAATAGCCTTGTTAGGGTACTAGTGGAATGGGACGCCCTTGATCCTGCCAAGGTTGAACCCCCAGGGCTGGGGAATATGGTGGGGCAGTAAGGGGGATGTATGGGGGGAATACATGTATGGGGAGGGGAGAGGTGGGGATGGAAGTTTATGGACAGGAAACTGGGAAGAGGACTATTATTTGAAATGTAAGTAAAGAAATATATCCAATAATTTTTTTTTTAAAAAGAAGACTCAGTCTATGACACAACCTCTGCACCTTAAGCTTAAGGAGTATTAGAGAAGAGGGTGTGGGAAGATTTTAAGAGTCAGAAGAACAGCATATACACTGAAGGCTGTGCTTTCTAGATGTGACATGGATGCTATACCAACAAAATGTGAATAATTTGGATGCTTAAACCAGACCCCAAAAATGAAACATCCAATTGACATGGCAATGTGAGTGGGGGAATATCATGGGGTCCCACCCCTACATCAAGAGTTATACATAATGGAAGACAGATGAGAGAGAGAGAGTACGTCTTTCTCAGAGAAACCCCTGATGTAGTTATCCAATCACAAATAATTAGTCCTAAAATCTCATGACAAGCAATACTAAATTGACTCAGTGTGTTGTATTAATACTTTATACATATATAAGTGTATATGCTTATTTTAAAAAGACTTTGAATTTGAGAGGAAGTGGGGAGTATGGAAAAATCAGAGAGGAAAGAAAAGGCAAGTTATATAGTGATGATTTAATTACAGATTTGTTTTTTCCAAAAAAGGGGACATGCAGGTTTTCATCATTAATTTTTGTTGCCAATCAGATACAATATAGATGTACATGAGTAGAATTTATAAAGATATCTTCAAGGAATTGCTTCATTGAAGTTGATTGATGTTGAAAGGGCAACTTATTGTGTAGCACCATACATTGACTGTAGAGGAGGAGAGAGAGAGAGTTGAACTCTATGGTGCATATATTAATTTCCCACTGTCCACACATGTATGAACTGCTAATAGTGACTTCCACAGTTTTTACTAATTCTGAAACTTTGCAATGAATACTCATTCCCTTTACAGGAAGCTACTGAAAGCACCTGAAATGATGAGCCATACTGCAAGTCTATATACTTGATAGGAAGTGATTACAAAACAATAGCAGTCTAACTATCCAAACATATTCCCAGTCTCATTGAGAGGAAAGCATGAAAAGAATTTCAGTTGGGATTACTCTGTATCATACCTGACACTCTTCTTCTTCTTCTTCTTCTTCTTCTTCTTCTTCTTCTTCTTCTTCTTCTTCTTCTTCTTCTTCTTCTTCTTCTTCTTCTTCTTCTTCTTCTTCTTCTTTCTCCTCCTCCTCCTCCTCCTCCTCCTCCTCCTCCTCCTCCTTCTTCTCGTTTTTTTTCATCTTTATTAACTTGGGTATTTCTTATTTACATTTCGATTGTTATTCCCTTTCCTGGTTTCCAGGCCAACATCCCCCTGACCCCTCCACCTCCCCTTCTCTATGGGTGTTCCCCTTCCCATCCTCCCCCCATTACCGCCCTTCCACCAACAATCATGTTCACTAGGGGTTCGGTCTTGGCAGGACCAAGGGTTTCCACTTCCACTGGTGCTCTTACTAGGCTATTCATTGCTAACGATGAGGTTGGAGCCCAGGGTCAGTCCATGGATAGTCTTTGGGTAGTGGCTTAGTCCCTGGAAGCTCTGGTTGGTTGGGATTGTTGTTCATATGGGGTCCCAAGCCCCGTCAAGCTCTTTCAGTCCTTTCTAAGATTCCTTCAAGGGGTCCCGTTCTCAGTTCAGTGGTTTAATGATGGCATTTACCTATGTATTTGCTGTATTCTGGCTGTGTCTCTCAGGAGAGATCTACATCTGGTTCCTGTTGGCCTGCACGTCTTTGCTTCATCCATCTTATCTAGTTTGGTGGCTATAAATGTATGGGCCACATGTGGGGCAGGCTCTGAATGGGTGTTCCTTCTCCCTCTGTTCTAAACTTTGCCTCCCTATTCCCTCCCAAGGGGATTCTTGTTCCCCTTTTAAAGAAGGAGTGAAGCATTTGCATTTTGGTCATCCTTCTTGAGTTTCATGTGTTCTATGCATCGAGGGTAATTTGAGCATTTGGGCTAATATCCACTTATCAATGAGTGCATACCATGTGTGCTTTTCTGTGATTGGATTACCTCACTCAGGATGATATTTTCCAGTTCCATCCATTTGCCTATGAATTTCATAAAGTCATTGTTTTTGATAGCTGGGTAATATTCCATTGTGAAGATGTACCACATTTTCTGTATCCATTCCTCTGTTGAAGGGCATCTGGGTTCTTTCCAGCTTCTGGCTATAAGCCTAATAAGGCTGCTATGAACATAGTGGAGCACGTGTCTTTGTTATATGTTGGGGCATCTTTTGGATATATGCCTAAGAGAGGCATAGCTGGGTCCTCAGGTAGTTCAATGTCCAATTTTCTGAGGAACCTCCAGACTGATTTCCAGAATGGTTGTACCAGTCTGCAATCCCACCAACAATGGAGAAGTGTTCGTTCCTCTTTCTCCATATCCTCGCCAGCATTTGCTGTCACCTGAGTTTTTGATATTAGCCATTCTCACTGGTGTGAAGTGAAATCTGGGTATAAAATTAGCTCAAATAAATCAGTAGCCTTCCTCTACACAAAAGAGAAAGAAGCCGAGAAAGAAATTAGGGCAATGACACCCTTCATAATAGTCCCAAATAATATAAAATACCTTGGCGTGACTTTAACCAAGCAAGTGAAAGATCTGTATGATAAGAACTTCAAGACACTGAAGAAAGAAATTGAAGAAGATCTCAGAAGATGGAAAGATCTTCCATGCTCATGCATTGGCAGTATTAATATAGCAAAACTAGCCATTTTACCAAAAGCGATCCACAGATTCACTGCGATCCCCATCAAAATACCAATCCAATTCTTCAGAGAGTTAGACAGAACAATTTGCAAATTCATCTGGAATAACAAAAATCCCAGGATAGCTAAAACTATCCTCGACAACTCTCTTCTTGACTATGGTTATACTCTAGTCAACCATCTGCTGCAAATCCCTAAGGTATAGACTTTAGCACAAGGATAGATATAAAAGTTTTACTCAAACAATAAAATGGAGCTTGACTTAATGTTTGACAAATATTAATAAATATAAATGTCTTTAAGATTAATTTCTATCAATTGAGGCTTATATATGAGTCTATGGACGTTCATATCCTGTTTTCTATAATACTTTCTATGCAATATGAAAAATATGCATTTGCATTTTAATGCACATATTAAATGAGGAGGTTATAATACAGTTCTGAGAGTAGATACAGATCTCTAACGTTCTTCACAGCTGCATGATGGGAGATATCACAAGTGAAGAGAACATGACTTTCCTCAGGAGACAACATAAAATAGAGTATTAAACTATAGTCTTTTGTGAATTACCAGCATGATTTTCTTAGACAACTATTCCCTTTAGATATGAAGTTGGACTGGGTCACATGAATAGATGGCAAGAATCAAGTGATTTAGATATCCCCTTATAACACATTAGTGAATCTATAGATTTATCTATCATTTACAAATCATGGTGAAATCAGATATCATGTTTCATCTGGTCCATACCACAAGCTAGTGAGGCTCAAAACAATGAAGATATTGTTCTTGATTATCTGCTTCCTTGTGTTTCAAGAGAACAAGCTTCTCACTCTTGTACCATTTCCCTGAATATTCAAATGCAATTGTATTGATTTAGGTTAGCCTATATCTACTTGGAATAGAGATATTTAGCATTATGTTAATCAGGAATCCTGACTTTTACATTAATTCATTAATTATTAATTAATTCTCTTCACATCCCAATCACAGACTCCTTTTGCATGTTCCTTCCCCTAGTCTTGCCCTTCACTAGAGAAGGAGGAGTTTCCTCCATCCTGTGTACCAAAATATCTTGTCACCTCAAGTCACTGCAGGTCTAGGCACATCCTCTCCCACTGAAGCCAGACAAATATTTGATCAAACTTGAGAAGTTTTATGGAAGAGTTGGGGAACCTATTGAGGAACTGGGAAAAGATAGGGACTCCCAAACAAGACAAATAGAGTCAATTAAACTGTGTCCTTGGGGGTTCCCAGAGATTGAACACCCAACCAATGAGCATACAAGGATGAACCTAGGCCCTCCTCACATATGTAGCAAATGTTCAGTTTGGTTCTCACACAAGTCCCCAAATAACTGGAGCAGGGGCTACTCCCGACTCTGTTGGCTGCTTGTGGATACTGTTTCTCTGACTGGGCTATTAACCTTAATCATACTGAGTCAAACAATATGAACTTGCAATTATTTGTATACCCAGTTTATGTGCAGACTTTGAGAAACAGTCATTATTCCTTCAGGACATCATCATCCCAGAGGAACTCTAGATGAATTATTTCTTCATTTTCTATGGATTGGGTTTTCTTTTTCTTTTCTTCCCAGCTATTCCAGCCATAATGAGAACTCTATCATTGAGCTATGTTTCATGCATGGTGCCCCACTATGGACTTATTTTTCACTGTGTAGCCTGTTCGAACCTTTCCAACATTGCATCCTCAAACTGCACACCCATATACACTATTACACTAAAAGTGAGGGAGACATATTTCCACACTATTACATTGCCTGTGTCCGCACCTATGGCAAAATTACATAATAAAACCAAAGAAAATGTAGATTCTCTATCCATCTCCCGTCTGTCTTTTCCCTTTTCTCCAACCGTCTCTCCCTTCACCTCTCCCTTCCCTCTGTATGTGTTACATTCTATAGTCATATCAACCCCTATTAAGGCAAAAATGATACAGAATCATTTTATACTGAGCGGATTCCCCACTTTTGTGGAAATGACATAATATGCAAAGTAAAAGCTTAATGATCAGCAAATGTTCTGGGCTAAATATTTCTTTGGCATTCATGCCACACAATCTTTCCATTTTCTGATATTCAGCCTTCCTTTATAATACCACACAAAGGAAGAATGCCAGCAAGAACCATATAAGGCATTCTTCCGAGGGTCTGGTAGGTATTGGACAACAGCAGCCCATTGGGAAACTTGAAGAGTTGTATTAGTATAATTAGATCTCTCAGGTATACAGAAAGTCAAGTTTTCTGGTTATAAAAATATTTATTTTTAGGAATCATTTTGACTAGTAAGAAGGTTTTCAAGTCTAAGAAATTACTGTGACCAGACCAACATCTAAGTTATGAGAGATTTTTGGTGGGAAAGGGGAATAATGCAATATAGTAATTCAAAAGATATGATGAAGGTCAAAGACTAAAGGTATATAAAGCAAATATACCTCATAAAAAAACATGAATTATTTAGAATGGTATATCAAAACTTCTGAAATATTTAACATATTAAGATAAATACCCCTCTCGCTTTCTCTTTGTGTGTGTGTGTGTGTGTGTGTGTGTGTATGTGTGTGTGTGTGTACGTGTATATATGTGTACGTATGTGGTTAGTGTTAATAAACAAGTTCTTGGGATCTCTAGTGTGTCTGTGAGGGATTATGCTGATTAGGTTCACTGAGGTGAGTCTTACTGAAAGTGGGTAGCAATATTCCTTGGGCTTGCGTACTGAGATGTGTAAAAAAAAAAGATGACTTGCGCAGAAGCACTGGTGGTTCTCTGCTTCTCTTCTGTAAGTGCACCACTGCCACGTGCTTCAGGTTCCCATGACTGTGAAGTGTCATCATAACACAGCACAGTGTTAGCTTGTGAATCAAGAGAGCCTCTCCTTTAAAATGTTTTAGGCTCAGTATTTTTATCACAGAAATGGAAAGAGTAAGACATTATACAATTTTTTTATTGTAAGTCTATTTTGTCTCTACCCACAAATACACATTTTCAGGTTTACGTATCAACAAACCAGGAGAACATCAGAGATATATCCACAACCTGCAGGGGAAAACTTTCTCAATTTTTTCCCTTGTTCTGTGCATGCCTAATTTTTTTAACACAAATATTTCCGCTTTCATCAGCTTTGTATACCATAGGCGATAATATGTTTGAACAGATGTAAGGGAAAAGGGGGTGTGGATTAAGAGAGTGAGAAAAATTAGGGTATGCAAGAGGCAGGCTCTCCCTTTCTCCCTAGATGCTGTCAGTCAGCTTCAGAACACATTGCTGGGGCCCTTTGTCCTGGCAGAGGCCATGGTGTCTAATGAGATGCAAACTGTAGGCCCTGACCTTGCCCACCTGAAACAGATGCCCTCCCACACTTTTTGACAGTGGAATGATCTTGAATTGGCAAGAGTCCAGTATTATAATTGCAGTTCTGATCACATCTCTCTCCCTGCAGTTTTTACTATTAATGGGAATTCTTCTGATACCTCACAAGATGACAGGTGGAAAAATATGGAGCCACCACATTCTGAAGGGTGGACAACTCTAACATAGGGAGGGAAATTTAATACTAATCACACATTTTTGTCATTGTGATGTAATTCCTGTTATATTCTCCAGGAATCATTTTCTAACAAAGAAAGAGAAAACCATAGCAGAAAGTATCTGAGAAACACAGGTAAAATGCCAAGACTTTCAACCCAAATTAAACTGAGATCATTCCAGAAGATTGGATAAAAATGAGAGAATAATTCTTCTCTTGGCAATATGGAAAGAGCTAGATTATTTACCTAAATGTGCTCTTTAATATCCATTATACTTTAATTAGCTTTTGATTATACAAGAAATGTGCAAATCCATTCTCATAAAAAACTAATGTTATTACCTCAATCCCATTACAATCCTCAGAGGGAAACAATGCTATTAATTTGACTTATTTCCTTCAGAAAAATACACATGTGCGCAACTGTAAGTGCACCCTTAGAAAAAGAACACAGTTGGTGTGTGATTATTTTATGCAGTTGGTAGCCTGAATTGTCTGGGCTCTGTGCATTTTTCCCTCTTTGCTGAAAGATCTTCAGAAGGGAGAGCATTCTTTTCATCAATGCGTTGTATATGGGAGCTTGACGTGTATGTACTGAATTCTTCCTAGTTGTGTTTGAGCAGATAGTTATTCTAATAGCTGCAAACTATTAACTGTGTTCCTTTGCCTTATGTAGTCATTGAAGTAGGACACCCACCTGAAAAGAATGGCACAAAACTTTCCATTTATTTTCTATTCCAAATGTCAGCTTTAAAAAAACATTTCTATCAATAGTACTGTTAATTTATTCTTTGAAAATTTCATTAAAATGTACATATACACATACACATAGACATATACATGCATCTAATAATAGTCCCTCCCAAATATTCATAGTACATTTTAGGCTCTCCCCCGACATGAGTTGTGCCCTCCATTGGAGTGTTATCAGTCTACCAATGACCACAACTCCAAAAGAATGTGTTGGTCCACAGTTGGGCAGCTTAGAATTACCAGCAGCTCCTCTGCTAGCTGAAGGAACTCAGAAGCACCACTACCATCCACGATAGAATATTAACTGACATTAATTGATATTTTTTGAAGATTTTGTGCATATAACCAGAGACATTGTAGAATTACATGTGTTTGAGACATGTCATGTCCAGAGTCAATTCACAGCAATCCCACCCATACTTTGGCTCTTCTATTTCTGCCTCCTCTTCCATAGTACAGGCTGAGTCTTAAGGCAGGGCAGGGAAATCTTTGTTGCCTCTAAGACTGGACATTCATCCTCACTTACTCTTAGCATTGACCAGTTGTTAGTTTTATACTAGCCATTGTCCAGTGTATAAAGCTTTTCTGACCAGGGTTTAGAGCAACACAATCTGTGGATATAAATATAGATATTAAGATAGTAGTTTAATAACATGACCAATAAGCAGAGATTCTCTCAACATGTGGTTGTGACACTTTTGGATCTGTCAGAAAACACAGATATTTATATTATGATCCATACCATTAGCAAAATTAGTTATAAGGTAGCAAACAAAATAATTTTATGGTTGAAAGGTAACACAATGCAAGGAACTGTATTAAGAGTTACAGCATTAGGAAGACTGAGAACCACTGATTTAACAAAACAGGGACAGTACAGTTAGTTCCTCATAGGGCCCAGAGACTCCAAGGCATGTTTTGTATTGCTGTTATTTTTTTCTTTTCTTCACTTTTACAGTGCCAATGAAGAATTCCTTTGTGTGAAGCAGGCTTAAAATTCAACTAAAGGATTCTTGGTTACCTCATAGCAATCATGCTACTTTAGATCCAGTTAGAATATCTTGCCTGACAGGTCATTATTCCAATATGCATAATTCATCATTGGATATCTTGTGCCCCCATAAGTCTGAAAAGTTCCTTCCAGAATTATAAATACTAACCAAAAGGGAGAGAATTGTCTGGTTATTCAGGATTGGTTAGTCTATTCTAAAATTAAAGACTCTGGTATCTAAAGCAAGATTAAGTTATCATCTAATTTGTCGGCAAAGAGAACTCAAAATAGTTTCTGCTTTGGGGGTATTTCTGCAGTTATTTCATAATTACAAAAAACTATAATTAATTTTCTCTGAAGGAAATCTGTGTGGCACTCTCTGTACTTCTTCCACAATAGATTTGTTGCTTAAGTAATTCTGATCATTTGTCCTTAGAGTTTTTAGTTACTTTAATCAATATATATATATATATATATATATATATATATATATATATATATATTGCCTGTGTACCATGTGCATAAAGTGCACCTGGAGGTCAGAAGAAGGCATAGATCCACTATACCTGGAGTGACAAATGGTTGTTGGCTGCCAAGTGGGTACTAGGAACTGTCCTTTGTAGATCAGCTAGCACACTTAATCCCCCAACTATATCTCCCGGTCTTTAGTTATTTTTTCTTATTGTTGGAACACAATACTCAACAGAAACTATGTAAGAATGCATGTGTTTAGCTTCTTGGTTTAAGAGGGTTGAATGCATGACTAGTTGGCCTTGAGGTGTTAAGGAAGAACATCATAACAGTGAAAATGTTACTCTTCAAAACATAATAGAAAGAAACAAGAGAGGAAGGCCCAGTGCAAATATATTCTCAAGGATATTATGAGTGACCTGCTTCCTCTAATCATCTACCACATCTTACCTTTAACCTAATCTTAAGAAAACCATCACAGTATAAACTGAGGACTTGCTTTTTCATTAGGTCAGATCCTACATGACTTAATCATTTCCAGGAATACTTTCACAGACACATGGAGAAATCTATCTATAATCTGTCTGTCTGTCTGTCCATCTGTCTATCCATCTGTCTGTCCATCCATCCACCCACCCATCCACCCATCCATCCATCCATCTATCTATCTATCTATCTATCTATCTATCTATCTATCTATCTATCTATCTATCTATCTATCTATTAGATAGTTTAATAAGTACTTTACTCATTTCATAAGATATTCTCAATCCAATTAATTTTACAATTAAAATTAACCACACAGATCTGTTCTCTATTTTTTAAATAAAATCTCTAGGAGCAAAATACATGTCAACATTTCTACATTTGAAGCCAAATGTAGTCATTTACCCTGCAAAAGGATATTCTTAAATGTATTAAATACATAAGTAATAGACAAATGATGCATCATTTTACTTCATATCCCAGAATGGGGAATTCCACTAATGTTGGTATTGCTACTCTCAATGTTTCACAGCATAAACTGAATTCTAGTGGTCATGCTATAGCCTAATACTATAGTGGCCTCTTAAATATATTATCTTATTGCTTGCAATGGAAATCATTCCATATGCTTTCAGAAGTGTGCTGCCATATGTTTAAAGAAGACTCCTTGAAGAAGATTCCATCACCTGAACTTGCCCCAGTAGCAGAGAACTCAATGCAACTTTGTTTTATACTTTCTTCTCTGTCTTGCTTCCTTTATTTCTGTCAGGAATGGATTCAAATAAAATCAGCATGGGCTTGGAATAGATGAACATTTTTACATTAAACCTAATGTGTTGCAGGCAAATTACATGGTTTCCAAGGGTAAACTGTCCTGGTCTTTAAATCCTCATATACTATACTCAAACAATGTGGAGTATCTAGCGATGAATTAAAACTAGCTTTAAGCAGATCTTCTGACTGCCCTTCAACAGGTCCCATGAGTACAATCTACTGAAACTTCAACTTGTGAATATTTAAATGAAGGCAGCAAATACTTCTCTCTAGTGTCTACTGTCCCTAGAAATGGCAATAATTTTTTGCTATTATAGAAGAGCCAACATTTTTCTGAAGACCTGTATTAATTCTAGTCTTAACCTTAAAGAACTTTTGGCAACTTAACTGAAAATCATGTTTTATATCTTGAAACTCAGAGTAGCCTTGTTAGAAAGTGAATGTAAAATGAGATTTAATACAGATATATTGAGTTTCTCAAGATACCATTCTAGTCTATGAATTAATTGATATCTTTAACACTCATTAAAACTAAATGTTTCTTCTGTAATAGAGCATAACTTAATTATATAATGTGATGCTTTAAATATTTTACAAATAGATATTAGTCTGGTAACTTGTCATTTGTGGGTCAAAAGAAAAGGTTCCCTTTGCACAGATGATCTCCATGTTTTACTTTAGAGAAAATTAGTCTCTTATTTGAGATTATATCTTCTTTCATGAACTGCCCATAGTATTTCTATTGTTCTCTAGAGCAACTCTATCTAAAAATAACTAAGTGATTTAAATTTGCCTATAATTACTTTTTCTTTTTATGTGACTAGATCTTCAACTTATGCCACCAGTGGGATTTGGAAATATCTTTATGTGATGAAAATCTTGCCATCACTTTTGCAAAGATCATCCCTGAATATTATGATAAATAGACCTTCAATTAGCCCAGATATTACTGTTGTGTTAGTTCTCCAACTTGTTAATTTTATAATCAAAGTATTCTGCAATAGTTCTGTGGGGTAACTTACTGATTATATGTACCTTACTGAACATGACTAGCTACACAATTTACCTTTAACTAACTTTGTTATAGGACACGTTGCTCCTTGATCATAGATAGATAGTCCATATGTGATACCTTGGAAGAGATAAAAAGAATTCCAATTTTGGCATAGAAACTTATTTTTTTTACAAGATTGAATTAGAAACTTGATTGACAATTAAATTCAACCCAAGTCTCCATTAGTCTTGATAAAATATCCCTTTAAAATGGCATCTACCTTTATAGCTGCCAGAAATATTTTTCAAAGAAATTTATTGACTGCTTTATAAGGTTAATTGAAATGAAAGGATGTTTTCCTTTGAAAAATAGTACTCTTTGACCTGTGCTTGTAAAATAAATAACAGTTATCCTATGCCTTTTTGATTTATTACAGAGATACTGTTTGCTTACTCTCCCTTTATATCTTTTATGGCATTTTTATTTTTCTGGAAGACACAGACATTTTGGTCTATGAATCTGCCTTGTACTATTTATTGCATTTTCAAGACAATTTTGTTTCTGTAACTCCTCTGTGTCCCCACTTAGCAGAGACATTCATATACATACGTTTTCCTGTTTCCTCTGACAAAGCCAAGACTTAGGCAGTTCTGGAAAAGGGAACTGAGGCAACAGTTTCCACTAATAATAACACAGACTCTAAAAAACAGTCAGTTTTAAAAGTACTAATTCTGGAAAAGAAGGATGGGGAAGAGAATGAGGAGGACAAGAAGGAGGAAAAGGAGGAGGAGGCAACAGTAGTATCCATATGAGAATATTTAGTGAATTTACATTTTAGTTTTGTGTTTTAGTTACTTTTTTAGTTTAGTTAATTTTCTTTAAGATTGTATCTTACATGACTATATATAATGAATTATTTTCAATACAAACATGCTTTATGAAAGGAACCCTGTAAGTCTAGAATGTGTTGTCCAGAGATGACTTCAGCTACATAATGAGTTGGAGGGTAGATTTGTTTACAAGATAGTCTGTTTCAGTGACTTAATATAATTATATAAAATCTGTGAATCAACAAATGACAATTTGCATCAACTTTCCTACAAAAAGTTATATGGCCATTTTCATGATTGTCATATACATAAGTATGTATATATATGTGCATATGTATATGATGTGTAGTATATGTATACATACACATTTTGAAAATTTTAGTGAATATGTTCGTTGTATATATTATTATCACTACATATCGTTTCAAATATTTATTTGTTATCTTTCCACAATGATGTTTTATAGTTATAAATATGTTTCTATATGATTAAATTATATATATGTAACTTATTTAAATTAAATATATTTAAATATAAGGTATATATTTATATATCTGTAATGTCTTTATCCATTCTCAATTACTGCACATTTCAATTAGTTCCATATTTTGTCTTCTGTGACCGTAACAGCAAATACCAAATTTCTGTAAGTCATTTCTTGTTTTATTCTAGGTCCCTGGGAATCTAGTTTCTGGTTCTAGGCAATCCAAGCAGTATAGGATATGGGTTCTTTCTCATCGAGTGTGCCTTGGATCAAATTAGACATTGGTTGGCTACTTGTATCATTTCTGTGCCACCAGAACCAATGCATATTTTATAGGGCAAAGGTTTTGTGGCAGGCGTGGTGTACATGTTTCTCTTTCTGTAGCCTGCAAAGAACCTTTCTTCACCAGAGACTCTAAACTGTAGGGTTTAAGACTCCATGTAGAAAGCAGCTAAAGTTCTTCATGTTCAATGAGTGGTGTGAATGGTGTTCTCAGAAATGGGACTTGCTTTCATTTTGCATAGAGGAACCCTTTTTCTTAGCATCATCCTAGGTTGTCTGGGGACTTTCATGGGAGCTCCTTGGCAAACAACTCAATTGAATGCAACCTAGGACTATCACTGGAAGACTTGCTTGGCTACAAGAAAATGGCCGGTTGAGAGTCGGTATATCTTATTACTAAGAGTCTTCATTAGGATCACCTTCATAGATTCTAGGAAGTTTCCACTGCTCTAGGTTTGTATACTACACCTTAGACGGCCTGTAATTCCAGCTATCTCTCCTTATACTCTCTCTGTCTACAACGTGAGCCCTCCCCTGACATCCTCGGCTTCCTCCTGTCCATTCTTAAAATTTCTTCCATTTCCCCTTTCCCAGGGAGATTCATTCATCCCCACTAGATTCCTCCTTTTTCCCTAACCTCTGGGGCTACAGATTACAACAGCTATCATTAACCTATCAACTAATATCCACGTAAAAGTGAACACATACCATCTTGGGATCTAGGTTGCTTCACTCACAATGATTCTATTTCCAAACATTCGCCTGAAAGTTTCATGATGTCATTTTTTTGACAGTTGAGTTTTTACTCCATATATAAATATACCACATTTTCTGTATGCATTTTTCTGTTGAAAGACATCTAGCTTGTTTCCAGTTTGAACTATTATGAATGAAACTTCAATGAACATGGCTGAGCAAGGATCCTGGGGGAAGTATAGAGCATCCTTTGGGTGTATGCCGAATACTGGCATCGCTGGGTCTTGAGAAATTTCAGAGGAAATGCCACATTAATTTCCAGCAGCTGTACAAATTTGCATTCCCACCAGCAGTGGAGGAGTATTTCCCCTGCTCAATATCCTTTCCATCACAGGCTATCACTTTTCTTATTAATGTTACCTATTCTGATATGTGTAAAATGAAATCTTAAAGTAATTTTGATTTGCATTTCCCTGATGGTCAAAGATGTTGAACAATTACTTAAGTGTCTCCCAGCCATTTGAGGTTCCTCTAGTAAAAATTTTCTATTTATATTTGTAGCAAATTTTTAAATTTGAGTATTTAGTATTTAGTATTTGTGTTGTAGTGATATTATATATATATGTATATATATATATATATATATCATCTATTCTTCAAACAGGAAATAATAGACCACTAATAAATTCTTTTATGGAGTCAGCATTACCCTAAAACTAAACTAAGATAGACTAAGACTCAATTAAACCCTGAAAATTATAGACAAATATCTCTAATGATTATAGAAGAAAAATCAGTAAGAGCTTGTATACCAAATTGAAGAATACACCAAAAAAGGTCATTCGTTATGAACCAAGTAGGTACTATCTCCCATCCTTGCTCTGTGTGCTTATATGCATGAATTTAATGACACAAATTATTTGGCCATGAATATGGATAAAATGAAATCAAAACACCAAATAAAAACAAATTTCTTTGATGAAAAATTCAGGAACCCTACATTTTGTTGAGCAATGACTGCACATTTGTAAAACCACTCTCTAAATAGGCTAAGATTCTGTTTGTGGTTTTTCATGTCTTCCCAGACATTTCATATATTTTATTTATGATAAAAAATTAAAAGGGAAAAGTTGCTACAGCATTTTACTGTTATCAACTAAGAATTTTTATATACTACATTTTTATTTAAAATTCTTTCATTTTAATAAATACATATTAGATCAAATATTTGTTTAATGAGATTTACTATAATGTAACTGATGTTGTCTTTAATTGTTGATATGATTTGATATAAATAACAAGTTTTGAATTTTCATGCCTGTTCAAAGGATGAATAACTACTGCATGTGTGAGATGGTGTATCTCACCCTGTTTCGTGCTGCCAGTGTGAAGTTCTATCCATTTGATATTGAGCTAAATATTTCAAAGTTGTGTGCATACATATTTCATGACATTTTCACTCCACTATAGATTTTTATGTTTTACACCACAGGAAGCTGTCAACATGCTAATCACTCCTGTGAGAGGTGCTGCCTGAAACCATCTAACAAAATTATCCATTTGATTTGATTTTCTGGGTTTTTAGTAAGTAAATATCTCTAACCCATTATTTTAGTTGGAAAGATCCAGGAATGTGTCTTCAAGAAAGGTGAACAAAAGCTTCCTGTTGAAGCATATCTAAGTATAAATAGGGAATGAAATGTTTTCTGACCCACTCCATACTGCAAATCAACAGTTTGAGTCTCTTATTGCTTCCTATCTGCACATTGTTATGGTTTCTCTCTCTCTCTCTCTCTCTCTCTCTCTCTCTCTCTCCATCTCTGTCTCTCTCTGTCTCTGTCTCTCTCAATCTCTGTCACTTTGTCTCTTTGTCACTTTGTCTCTCTGTTTCTCTTGCTGTCTTTGTATGCATATCTGTCTCTCTGTATTACTGTCTCTTTCTCTCTGTCTGTGTCTCTCTTTCTTGGTCTCTCTTTCTTGGTCTCTCTCTTGGTCTCTTTCTGTCTCTATCTCTATCTCTCTGTCTCTCTGTCACTCTGTCTTTCTGTGTTCCTTACTGTCTTGCTGTCTCTGTCTCTCTGTATGTCTCTCTGTCTCTGTCAGCTTCTCTCTCTCTCTCTCTCTCTCTCTCTCTCTCTCTCTCTCTCTCTGATGTTTGGTTTCAGTCTACTGCTCAAGCGCCTGAGTTCGCACTGTGGTACCGTTACTCTCTAGTTATTGGCCTTTTGGTTTCCTTACTTCACAGTAACTGCTACCTGCTCCTCTTTCTGGCTACTCACCATTAGCTCACTGAATCCAAAATTACTGAAAATGTCAGATTGTCCTGGTGCACAGTTTCTGCCGGAGTCATTTGCTAGTGAATTAGTGTTTGCATTTTCCAGTCACATTTAAATACACGCATCTAAGTCAATCGGTAATGCGCAGTCTAAACACCACCCTTATATGCACATGGTAAACACAAAGCACTGCTCACAGCTCTCCGCGCAGTACCCTCAAGATCTCCTACTCCCTTAGGTTATCGTTCCCCCTTCCCCCTCTGAATCATTCTTTTAGGCTGAAATTCATTCCACATATTTGCAGCATTGTATTGGCATATATTAAAATGCTTATTTTATGAATGACTGTACAAATAATTCAATGCTAGCTACTATTATTAAAACATGCACTCCCTATAATCACACAGATGATTTTATATTCCTAGAGAGGATGACTTTATCTTTTGAGGCAGAATTCTCATACAAGAGAAGATTTTATGTATAGGAGAGGTAGGCCACATCATTTATTGATGACCCAAATGTATTCAAACTGTCCACGTAATTTGTTTCAAAACTGTGCCCCAGTCCCAGTCTGTCTTATACCTCCTTACTTCAAGATACACACTTTTGTTTTTATAATTATGAAAATATGAGGAATGTGACCCTTTAATACAGTTAATTATGTTGTAGTGGTCACCAACCATAAGATTATTTCAACACTACTTCATAATTGTAGCTTTTCTACTTTTATGAATAGTAATATAAATGTCTGATACTCAAGATATCGGATATGTAACTCCCTAAAGGGTCGCATCCCATAGATTGAGAACAATCATTTGAATTTCACAGATTTCTCTAAGGTGGAGAAAATACTTGTCACCTCCTCTAACTTGCTATTGAAGAGACTTAACTATATACAACATTTAACAGAAGAAATGAACATGGAACGTGTTCTGAATGAGCCTGTTTGTGCATAGTGACTTGCAGTTTTGAACTGCGTTGAGACATCACAGGATACTGAAACTAGGGCTGGTGAGAGGCAGATAGGTGGAAAATTAGTTCCTGAAATAATGTTTGTTCAGGCTGTTAGAGCAAGTCCATTTCCCCCTCAGGCAGATAGTTTGAAGGTTGTGCCGGCTTCATTTTCTGGAGAGACTGAGAAAGAACAGGACGTTAATCATATCTCCCCATGTGTCGTGTACCTTCAGAACAGCTCAATAAACATTAATTGATGAAGGAGATATTGTGAGGACTACATTTTGGGAAATTGATTCATAGAAGTCAGCTTTAGGCAGTTGTACCATTGAGATTGGATGTTTCCTGCATCTTTCATTTAATTCTCTGTAAGACTATGTTACAATGGCAAATGTCTTTAGTTCAGATCCTAAGCATATTTTCCTTCCTTCCTTCCTTCCTTCCTTTCTTCCTTCCTTCCTTCCTTCCTTCCTTCCTTCCTTCCTTCCTTCTTTCCTTCCTTCCTTCCTCCTTCCCTCCCTCCTTCCCTCCCTCCTTTCTTCCTTCTTTTCTTCATTCTATTCCCTTCACTCTCTCTTTCATATCTCCATTTCTCTTACTTCCTTCCTTTTGTTTCTTTTCTTTACATTTAATTTTTTCTGGTTGTCTTCTTTTGTTCCCTGTATTACTTGTTAAACACTGCATACTTCAATGCCAACCCAACATGAAAAGATAGAAATCAATTTGTACCCAAATTTATTCCTTTAGAATTAGCCCTTGAAAATCATACTTGGCAAACTTGAAAGATAAGAGATGTTTACCAATTTTTCCCATGTTCTAAATTGTTAATTTTGAAGTTAAAATATAATTATATCATTTCCCCTTCACTTATCTCTCACTCTCCAGCTAATCCCTCCATACTGCTATCTCTAATTCATTACATTTTTTTAATTGTTGTAATACACACACACACAGATGTGTGTGTATATATATAATATATATATGTGTGTGTGTGTGTATACCTATATCTAATCTATATCTATCTATATCTATATCTATGTCCATATACATATGGCCCAAAAAACAAACCTGGAGCAAGGTTCTGATCAAAGCACTGTCAACGAGAGCACCTCAACCAGTTCCCTCTCATATGGTTGTGAAATTCTGCATCCACTTTAGGCTTATTCAGAAGGGACTGTTTCTTATCCTAAAGCAACAGTAAATTTTTAATATTTTTTAGATTCCAGATTTTATTCCCCTCGTGGTTCACCCTTTATACCACATTCCACACTTCCCCCAACACTGCTGTCCCCTTATCACCCTACTGCCCAAACCTCCCCACTCCCTGGGGCCTCTAGTCTCTTGAGGGTTAGGTGCATCTTCTCTGACTGGGTCCAAACTCGGCAGTCCTCTGCTGTATATGTGTTGGGTGCCTCATATCAGCTGGTTTATGCTACCTGGTTGGTGGTCCAGTGTCTGAGAGATCTCTGGGTTCCAGGCCAGCTGAGATTGCTGATCCTCCTATAGAGTCTGCCTTCACCCTCCTCTTTAGCTTCCTATTGTCAACCTATATTCAACCACAAGGGTCAGCAGCTTTTGTTCATTAGTTGGGTGTAAATATATGTATCTTATTCTTTTAGCTGCTTCTTGTGCTTTTTGCAGGATAGTCACAATAGGATTCATTTTGTGAGAAATCCATAGCCTCAGTAATAGTGTTAGGCTTTGGGCCTCCCCTTGATCTGGATGCCCATTTGGGCCTGTCACTGAACTACCTTTTCCTCAGGTTCATTTCCATTTTTCATCCTTCAGTTCTTTTAAACAGGAATAATTATAGGTTAGAATGTTTGATTATGGAAGGGTAATCCCAAACCCCACTTGCTGTCCTGTATTTCTACTACAGGGGGATCTACAAGTTCTCTCTCCCCATTGTAGGGCTTTTCATCTAAAATCCCCCTCCCTTTGAATCCTGAGAGTCTCCTACCTCCAGGTCTCTGGAACATTTTGGAGGGTTCCCCACACACCTCCTAAACGTGACCTATGGCATGGTGGGACATCTTTTAGGTATATGCCCAAGAGTGGCATGGCTGGATCTTCAGGTAGATCTACTTCCATTTTTCTGAGGAATCTCTAGAATGATTCCCAGAGTGGTTGTACCAGTTTGCAATCCCACCTTCAATGGAGGACTGTGCCTCTTTTTCCACATCTTCGCTAGCATGTGCTGGCACCTGAGGTTTTGATCTTAGCTATTCTGATTGGTGCAAGGTGGAATCTCGGGGTCATGTTGATTTGCATTACCCTGATCATTAAGGACTTTGAACATTTCTTTAAGTGCTTCTCAGCCATTCAAGATTCTTCTGTTGTGAATTTTCTGTTTACTTCTATTACCTGCCCCCTTTTTTGATTGGGTTTTTTGGTTTTATTGGTGGTGGGCTTCTTGAATTCTTTATATATTTTTTATAATAGCCTTTTATTGATGTGGGGTTTCTGAAGATTTTTCCAAATCTGTAGGTTACCAATTTGTCTCATTGTCTATGTCCTTTGTCTTACAGTGCACGGAGCCATATTGGATTTGGGCCTAGCCGCTTTTTGACTGCATGGCTCAAAGTGACTAGGTGACTCTGGGCTGTTTGGCCACAGAGACTCACCCCTAAGATGACTGCCATAAGCCTTCAGATTGTTGAATGAAAGCCTCTCCCATGAATTTACGGCACAGGAAGATAACATTCAAGGGATGCCTCAGCTCGAGCAGATACCAGTTATCTCCTCAGTCAACACCCAATGTCTCCACCACCTGACCTCATCGCCTGACCTCTTTGCCTCCAGCTATCACTGCCTATACCCTCATCTCCCCCTCCTTCATGTTTCACAAAGGACACTCCCCCTACCTGAAAGCATTAAAAGCTGTAACGTTCATCCCAATAAATGAGACCTTGACAACAGAATCTTGCTTGGTCTCCTTCTTCTCTCACCCCCCATTTAGGCCCAAGGGTAGCGCCCCTTCGGGACCCTGAATAACTGGGTCCCCACTGGTGGGGACATTACAGAAGCTTTCCAGTTTCATGAGGTCCCATTTATCAAATCTTGAACCATTGGAGTTCTGTTTAAGCAATTTCCCTTTGTGCCAATGAGTTCAAGGCTCTTTTCTACTTTCTCTTCTGTTAGATTGAGTGTATCTGGTTTTATGTTGAAGTCCTTGATCCACTTGGAATTGAGCTTTATGCAAGGTGACAAATATGGGTCTATTTTCATTTTTCTACATACAGACAGCCAGTTAGACCAGCACCATTTATTGAAGTTTTTTTTTTCATTTATATTTTGTCAAAGATCAAGTACGTGTAAGTTTGTGGTTTTATCTCTGGCTCTTCAATTTTAATACATTGATCAACCTGTCTGTCTGTTTAACAATACTTTGTTATCACTATTTCCCTGCAGCATAGCTTGAGGTCAGGGATGGTGAATCCCTCAGAAGTTCTTTTATTGTTAATAATTGTTTTCACTATTCTCAATTTCTTGCTTCTTTAGATGAATTTGAGAATTGCTCTGTCCATGTTTTTGAAGAATTGTGTTGGATGTTTGAAGTGGATTGCATTGAGTCTGTAGATTGCCTTTGGTAAGATGACCATTTTTACTATGTTAATTCTGTCAATGCATGAGTATGGGTGTTTCCTCCATTTTCTGAAACCTTCTTCTGTTTTGTTCTTGAGAGACTAGAAGTTATTGTCACTTGTTTGGTTAGAGTTACCCCAAGATATTTTATATTACTTGTGGCTATTGGAAAAAGGAGTTGGAAATAGGTCTTCCAAGCAAATACTCCCAAGAAATGAGCTGGAGTTGTCATTCTAATATCCAATAAAATAGACTTTCAACCAAAAGCTATCAAGTAAGATCAGAAAGGACACATCATAGGACACATCCAAGGAAAAAAAAATCCATCCAGAGAAAGTCTCAATTCTGAACATCTGTGCTCAAAATTCAAGGGCACCCACATTGTAAATGAAATTTTTACTAAAGCTCAAAACTCACATTTAATCCTACACAATAATAGTGGGAAATTTCAACACTCAACTCTCAGTAATAGACTGGTCTTAAAACAGAAACTAAACAGAGACACAGTGAAACTAACAGAGGTTATGAACCAACTGGCGTTAATGGAAATCTACAGAAGATTTTACCATAAACGAAAGAATACACCTTCTTCTCAGAATCTCATGGTACCTTTTCCGAAATCAATAATATAATTGGTCTCAAAACAAGCCTCAACTGATACAAGAAGATTGAAATAATCCCATGAATCCTATCAGATTACCATGGACTAAGGCTGGTCAACAACAAATAAATAAATAAATAAAAAAATAATAATAACAGAAAAAAGACACATACCCACCAAAACTGAACAACTCTATTCAATGATAAATTGGTCAGGGAGGAAATAGAAAAAGACATTAAAGACTTCTTGGAATTCAGTTAAAATTCATAGCACTAAGTAGCCTGGTAAAGAAATTGGAGACATCCTACACTAGCAAACTAACAGCACACCTAAGAGCTCTAGAACAAAAGAAGCAAACACACATAAGAGGAGTACAAGACAAGAAATAATTAAACTCAGGACAGAAATCAACCAAATAGAAATAAAGAGAATATACAAAGAATCAACAAAACCAAAAGTTGGTTCTTTGAATCAACAAGAGAGATAAAGCCCTAGACAAACAAACAAAAGGACCCTGATACAGTACCCAAATTAACAAAATCAGTAATGAAAAGAAAGATAAAAAAACAGAAAATTAGGACATTTAAAAAATCATCAGATCCTACTACAAAAGCCTATACTCAAGAAAACTGTAAAATCTAGATGACAGGTATGATTTTCTAGACAGATACCACTTACCAAATTTAAATCAAGAGCAAGTAAACTATCTCAACAGGCCTATATCCCATAAGGAAATAAAAGAAGTCATTAAAAACCTCCAACTCCCCACCCCCAAAGAAAAGCCCAGGACCAGATGGGTTTAATGCTGAATTCTACCAGACCTTCAAAGAAGAGCTAATACCAATATTCCCCAAACTATTCCATGAAATAGAAACAGAAGTGACACTACCCAACTCATTCTACAAAGCCACAATTACTCTGATACCCAAACCACACAAGAATGCAACAAACAATAAGAGAACATTAGACCAATTTCACTTATGGATATCAATGCAAAATACTCCATAAAATTCTTGAAAACCAAATCCAAGAACACATCAAAACCATCATTCACCATGATCAAGTGGGCTGCATCCCAGGGATGCCAGGTTGGTTTAACATCTGGAAATCCATTAAAATAATCCACTACATAAACTAACTCAAAGATTAAAAAATATCACATGATCATCTTCTTAGATGCAGAAACAGCTTTTCACAAATATTAAATACAACACCCCTTCATGGTAAAAGTACTAAAGTGATCAGAAATTCAAGGCCCAGACCTAAACATAATAAAAGCAATTTTCTGCAAACCAACAGCCAATATCAAATTAAATGGAGAGATACTTGAAGTAATCACACTAAAATCAGGAATAAGACAAGGATGCCCACTCTCTCTATATTTATTCAATATAGTACTCGAAGTGCTAGCTAGAACAATAAGACAACAAAAGGAGATCAAGGGGATACAAATTGGCAAAGAAAAAGTAAAAGTATCACTATTTGCAGATGATATCATAGTATACATAAGT
Organism: Rattus norvegicus; assembly: GCF_021556685.1. Classification (NCBI taxonomy): domain Eukaryota; kingdom Metazoa; phylum Chordata; class Mammalia; order Rodentia; family Muridae; genus Rattus; species Rattus norvegicus. The sequence goes on along the minus strand of NC_141539.1, from coordinate 24,859,793 downwards.
GACCCCAAAACTTCTAACAGAGAACTTCTCAGCTGATAAACAACTTCAGCAATGTGGCTGGATATAAAATTAACTCAACAAATCTGTAACTTTCCTTTGTACTAATAACTGTAAACTTAAAGTTACCTTTTAGATTGTGTTAAACTCTGAGCATGTTGTTTTTCATAGAATACAGTTAAATGGAGAAAAAAGTTAATGTCAGAATGTCTGCCTGTTGACAAGTAAGCAAACAAAACAAATTAGCCCTAGATTAGACCATTTGTATGGCATGATATTATATCATTGAGGCTTTATATTATTTTCATTAAAAATCTAAAGTTAAAGGATTTATGTAGAACCATGTGCAGTTTTGTTTGGAAACCCGAATTCCCATAATCACATGCCAAGAAATCCTCACGGAGAACCTTGAATCCAATGGACAAGGAAGAGGGGTAGGCAGAAAATATTGCCCATGTAGAGCTCAGAAAAGTAAACAAAGGGCACACATAGCAATTATACCTGAGACAACATTTTACATGACGGAGATTGGCCAAATTCTCCTACAAAAGAAAAGGGTGTACTGTTTCCAAATTACTGAAACTAATGCTTTTTCTGTGAAGTGTCTACTTAATATTATTTTATACTCTCTTTCTGTTGATCTGTTTTATTTGGTTTCTATCTTCCCAGCTGTAGCATAGATGCAGCTTTTAACTGTCTTCCTGAAAATGACTGATTGTTATTTCATCTTCCTTTTTTTTTTTTTTTTTTTATTTTTTTTTTTTTACATTTTTTTTTTTTTTATTAACTTGAGTATTTCTTATATACATTTCGAGTGTTATTCCCTTTCCCGGTTTCCGGGCAAACATCCCCCTCCCCCCTCCCCTTCCTTATGGGTGTTCCCCTCCCAACCCTCCCACCATTGCCGCCCTCCCCCCATAGACTAGTTCACTCATCTTCCTTTTTTTTAAAGATATCTCTCTGTCTCTGTCTCTGTCTCTGTCTCTGTCTCTGTCTCTCTGTCTTTTAGTCTGTCTGTTTCTCTGTCTCTGTCTCTCTGGCCCATCTCTGTCTCCCTTATTCCAACTATGAATGAATGTCACCTTTACTTTCCTTTCTGTGTTCTTTATGGAGGTCATGCTTCATTTATATATTATTTTAATTTTTCCATTTTGGGAGTATTTGGGGTTTTAGCCTTAATTTTGTCAATCCGGCATTTATTCTTTGATCAATTATTTTCAGTCTTCCTCTCTACACCTTCATGTGACATTCTTTTCTTGCTGAGGGCCATGCAGGAGGAAGAACAAATGGTGTTAGAACTCATGAAATGTGGCCAGCTGTTTCTCAAAGCCATAGGGGTGAGCCTCAGTGTGGCATGGCCCCAAGGAAGATGTGTCTGAGGTCTTCCTGCTTAGGACTTCCTGCTGTTACGGAGTTCTGCTCTGCTTGCTACCCTCACATGCCTCTTAATCTAAGAACTACATGAAACCTCTAAGGGGGCCTCCAGTCCCTCACTGGACAGTATTTCTGGCACTCACAATGAGAATGCTTGATCTCTTTAAGGGATTGTTGCTGGAGCAAATTAACGATTCAATCACTACCCTAGGAAGGAACTTAGAGATGTAGATTTTCAGCAAGGCTCACCACCCTTAGAAAGCATTTGGAAAATTGACATTGTTAGTGAAGCTATGTTGAGATGTTTTTACTACTGAATCTGATGTAGAAAATCTTAGCAAACAATTTGAAGTTCAAAAAAACACATTCTTCTTAGTTAAGCAAGGAACATTTTAAGTCAGGGAACAAGAACAACGGCAGCATTGGCTGACGTGATTCTCATTTAGGCTAATCTGGTGATGATTGCTTTCTTATACACATTTTTGCACTCAGATTCCTGATGTGATTTATTAAGAATTACTCATAATTAAATATGCATTTTTGGGATTTAAGCTAGGTACAACAGATTCTTAAAAAAGTTTAAGTTTGTGATTCTTTTAAGATTCTTACAAGATTACTTTTAAAGATAAATAATAAAATAATTGTTCCTTCTTTTGTAACTGTAAATTGCTTTCCTGTCAGTAAGAAAAATGACTAAGAAAACTACCTTACTTCCTTACACTTTGTTAAACTGTAACAAGCTCCTTAGCTATGAATGTGCATGGATTTGGGGGAATAATTTGTTTTCTTTACCTGTACTATGTACTGTTATTTCTTGTAAAGATATTGGGGAACACAGTGTGCTTTTCTCAATAATTCACTAGAAGAAAACTAAAATGTTATCACATCGTAATTTTATATTGCTGGAAAGATATTGCTGGGATATGTAAATTATGGAAGAAAGAATAAAGTGTGGGTTGGAACAATGTTCCTACCATCAATCAACTATGTGTATGTATGTATATATATAAGGTTTATGTGAGTGGAGATTGTAGCATTGTTCCTTTCATCCATCACCTATATGTATGTATGTATGTATGTATGTATGTATGTATGTATGTATGCATGTATGTATAAGTATAAGGGTTGTATGAATGTGGTTTGAAACATTGTTCCTTATATTCATCAACTATATGTATGTAGTATGTGTGTGTGTGTGTGTGTGTGTGTGTGTGTGTAAGGTTTACATGAATATGGGATGGCCGATGAATATATAGATGTAAAGCTTGTCTGGGTGTGTGTTAGAGCTTGCTCCATCTACCAATTGTATGTGTGTATGTAAGTATGTATGTATGTATGTATGTATGTATGTATGTATGTATGTATGTAAAATATTTGAAGCCTGCTTGCTGGAGCTTTGCTCTAACCATTTAATATGTGAATGTTCATATTTCTATCTGTAGGTCTGCATGTATGTATGTATGTATGTATGTATGTATATGTATGAAATTGTTGGACTCCGCCTTTTTTCATCCACATGTGTGTGTAGATGTGTCATGTGTGTGTGTGTGTGTGTGTGTGTGTGTGTGTGTGTGAATTTTCTTTTTCTCTTCTCAAACTTCTAGCTGCCATAGGCAGCAGCCCTTGTAGGTATCTGTCAGCTCCTCTCAACACTCATCACCCATGGACTGACTGCCTCCCTTTACTGTCAAAACTTGTCTTTGACAATTTATGTCTCACTTTAATTTTCCTTTCAACATTTTTCTGGGCAATACCAGCTTACTTTTAGTGCCCTACCCTGCTTGCATGCTCAACCCTCTAAGCTTTTGAGGTGTGATAATTAATGATATCTGAATAGTTTCCATTCTCCAGAAATGATGATGAGGCAATTAATAAAGAAGAGTGGACTAAACTCTGATTTAGACCATAGAATTTAGGTATACCATACTTGTGTGAATGAATGTGCTGGTATGTATGTGTTGAGAGAGAGTATGGGGAAGTAAGTGTTGGGGGGGAGAAGAAGGGAGAGGGCAGGGGGAAGGGAGAGAAAGGAAGAAGGAAAGAAACAGGAACAGGAAGAGAGAGGGGGCTCTAATTTTCTTTGTTGTCATATTTATCTCTTACCTGTATGTGTTGGGTGCATGTGTAGGTTAATGCTTGGTATGGGGGATGATTCTGTCACATTTACCTTATTCAGCCAGCTGGGATCTCTCAATCAGACCCAGAGCTTGCAATTTATCCAGTGTGGATAGTCAGCTACTTCAGGGGACCCCCATCTTCTGACGCTGGATTTATAGTCAGCCTGCTTTGTGCAAGAGACAAGGAAATGGGTTTCTAGGAATCAAACAAAAAGAAATGAAGCCTCTCTGCAGCCAATATTTGAATTTTATTCCTGCATACACTCAAAGCACAGGCTTCTCACAGCACAACTTCTCTTCCACTTTATTGCAGACACGCCTAAACCTTTCAGTGATGGAATCTGTAGTCTTCCACATGTGTCTGCTCTTCCTATGACCCTAGGTGTTATCAGCCTAACTTTTTCCAGTTCTGACAGTACTGCTCTGATGTTGGTTGTACTGAGTCTTACTCTGATTGAATATTTCATTTTTCCATTTCTCCTTCTGCCCTTAATTTCAGAGAGAAAAACCTAAGGTATATTTTTATTCTGTCATGTTAAAATACAAACTCTCAAGATTCTTTCCTTACATCTCTATATGCATTTTTATATTTATCAGATCAAATGGCAAAATTTTATTAAAAAGTTTTATATTTCTGAAGTCAAAATCTTTCATAGAATCACTCATATGTTTAGAAATTTTTATGACCATACAAATAGTAAAATAAAATAAATAGTAGTTTTGCGAATCAGCTGTCAATTTCTATAACCAATCCTAGAGATAATTACCTGATAATAATAAAAGGTTATTAATGTCATAGTCACTGCGGTTCATAAGAGATTGGCATCATTGCTTGAGACTGTAATGAGTGATGTCATTATAGTACCAGTTGGTGTTGAAGTGAACTTTTCCTAACCCCATAGCATATGAGTTGAAATCGAGAACAAGGGAAAACTTTTTTGTTTCACAGTCCTCTCTAAGTGCATTACCTCAGAGCCTAAATACTTCCCACTAGACATTCCCTCATACATATTGGTTCACTTTCTGAAAGTGTCACACTGTTAACCAATTATTTAATACACACATATTTGGGACGCTATGTGACCTCAAACTATAGCACTAGCTAACTATATAACACTGGGATAACAGGTAAGTAGGACGAGTATGTAGGACAAGGCCTTGATCTTGATTGATACATATTCTTCACTATCATCTTATGAAGTCAGAACTATTGTAGACTGGAAAATCATGCAAATCTGAGAAAACAAAATAATGGTGCATTGAAATGAGTCATTATAATAGGTGGAAGAGATTACTGATTTAGTACTTTCCATTTTTAACTATGTCAAGTGGTGGAGCAGGGTTTCTTCAAACCTACAGTATGGTTATTGTAGTTAGCCTGTTTGCTTTTAGGATGCCTCCTCTGTATCTGCCTTCTAAGGTTTCAACTACAAGTGGACCACCATAACTCATAAAATGGCATAATCAGCAATGACATAAAATTCCTGGGAAGTTGATTCATAGAAATAAACTTACCAGGAAAGAGTGACTGGACAAGATTAGAGAGAAAAGGAAGAGCTAGTCATTTTAATGGAGAGGAGTGTGGGGATTAGATTGGCCAATTCCAGAGCACATGAATAGCGATTTTTCTTACCTGTTACCTTAGTGTTCTCAGCATGATAATCTTCAGCCCCATGAAGAAAAAGCACAACCAAGTAAAGAAAGAGTAAATACTTTTACCAAATATTTATTTTAAGTATTTTTATTTACCTACTGCACTCAATAGAGATCCCACATCCCCCTCTCCCTTTTAATTAGATGTCTGATGAGAAATTGAAATTGGATGTCTATACATGAAATGAGCACAGAAGCCATTCTACCATATTTCTTCTTTGCATTATTTTTATTATCAAGTTTGTGCTGATTCATGTGGTGCTTAGCACAATAACTCTCACATAGTAGAAAATCAATAAATGCTTTCGTGATTAAATGTAAATTCCAGCATGGATAATTTAAACTATTATTCTTTTTATGGTATGCGACCTGATTAGAATTCTTGATCAGGGTAAGTATAAGACTAAACTTCATTACTTATGTGATTAAGAGAAAGAAAACCCACTGAGCATTGACCAGTGAGTAACTTCTTTGGCCTTCTTCCTATATATCATATGTGAGTGTTGTCAAATCAACTCGACAGGTATTCGATTTCAGATCTACATTTCCTTTCTATTCTAATTTGGACAAATCATTCACATCCAGATTTTCTTTATCTTCTAAGTACCATTAGTAAAAAGTATTTCTAAAAATTTTATGAGAATTAACATAGAAAACTCAATTAAAGCACGTTTTCCTTGAGGCTTTGTAATTACCATAGGAATGAACAGAGAGGCATGCTCTCTCAAAGGACTTGAGAGTCCAGGCAGCTAAACAAGCAGTAGATTCCTGGAACTTTTGCGAGTGCCTTTCTGATATTGTAAAACAGAAGCTCTCTAAACTCCACCCCTATCCTTTGTTTGTGTAATATACATTTATATTCTCTCTCTCTCTCTCTCTCTCTCTCTCTCTCTCTCTCTCTCTGTGGCAGGCTAACCTCATTATTTCAGCAAAAGAATTCTTCCTCACACTTCATGAATGAAACAAATCAGAACATGCTCTTATAACAAATTACGGTATATAACACTTGGGATATTAGTAAAATAGAATGAACAATTAGGCCGTTGTCGGTTTATAATAAATTCATGTCAAAATAATCTCATAATCTCATATATAGTAGGTAGTACATGGAGCCTTTCTACCTTCCTTTGGATGACCATCAATTGGCTTCTTCTGTTCCTGGTTCTGAGTGTAGCAGCTGATGTTCCTTTGCTAATTGTGCTACCCAGAAAAACTGTTTGCCATGTCCCTCAGGTAGGCTACAGTTGCTTGCCACCAACTGTCTCTGATTGGTAATAAAGAATTTTCATATAGGCAATGGCTGGATGGAGAAAGACAGAAAGGGACTTTCAGTTTTTCATGGAAAAGGAACTGGTATGAAAAAAGAGGCAGAGAATCGCTATGATTCAGAGGGAGACAAATCTGATTTAGAGCTGCAGAAGAAAAGTCATCCGAAATATAGGTGAAAAAGAATGCAGCCCTAGAAAGCGCTGTTCAGAAGTGACTTCAGCAGCAAAGACTAGGGAGCTTTTCAGAAGGAGCAAAAGCAACAAAGTTAAAATATAGAATTAGAGGGCATTAAGTCAGGTTTACAGGAGGGAAAAACATGCTAGCCATGGGGAGGATTAGAACTGTCCAGCCTTTGAGCAAGCCAAGGAATTTTAAAATTAGCTGGAGTGTGTGTGTGTGTGTGTGTGTGTGTGTGTGTGTGTGTGTGTGTGTGTGTGTGTCTTCCATTCATGAATCCAGATAGTTCCTGGGTGGATATACACATGCGACCAACCGGTAGCCAAAACGGTGTAGCCAACTACAGCTATACCTGAGTATGAGTAATGTTCATATTTTAAATATCATCTGAGGAGTTTTAATGTGTTAAGTGTCACAGCTGCAGCCTATAAAATTATCTTAATATTTCTATATTTTAAATTGATAGGAAAAAATAGCATGACTTTAAATTGTAATTGCTCAATAATCCTTAGTTGGCATCCTTACTTGGAACACTATGAAAATATCGATATGTGTATAAAACATTAATACACACACATGGTTTTTGTATATAGTAAAATAATAAGTATATTTAGAAATTCTATGAAAATTAAGTAGAAGGCTCAATTAAAGACATCTTTTCCTTGAGGCTTTGTAATTTCCATACAAATGAGCAAAGAGTAACTCTCAAAGGACTTGAGGGTCTATGCATCTCCAATATATATGTGTTGTTCTAAATAGGAACATAGAATTTGTTACTTAGCAAATTAAGAGTTTAATGGTGAAAAGTAGGGTTCACATACGCCAATTAAATATGAGGGAAAACTAAATGTAATTGTTAGCTCCTCTGTTGAGGTGATTTAAAATTCTTCTGTTATGTGATATGATTCCAAGGAACAAATAAGGAAAATGCTTGTATGGAAACATCATATCACATGTTAGATTAATTTTATATATATATATATATATATATATATATATATATATATAGTTATAAGTATAAATAGGCATTTTCATGAACAGGATTTATTAATTAATCTGGACTTACTTGAAATGATTTTCCTACCTTGTGTGAAAGAAATCACTGGAGACTTCCTTCCTCACAAAGGAAAGTCATGAATCTATTTCTGAACTTCAGTTGATCAGTGCCAACCGCTGATAAGACTTGAGAAGAATTCAGGAATCATCTCAAAATTAGCATTCCAAGATTATGCCAAATTTAAAAAAAGATAAAGTTTTGAGCATTAATATGCACGAGGTCCTTTCTTATGCTGCTGTCTTAGAGTTTTCCATTGCTTTGAAGAAACTCCACGACCATGGCAACTCTTATAAAGTAAGCATTTAATTGAGTCTGGCTTACAGAGTCAGAGTAGTGCCTTATTGTCATGGAGGGAAGCACAGGCAGACAATGTGCTAGAGTAGGAGTCAAGGGTTCTACTACCAGGTCTTCAAGCAGCAGGAAGAAAGAATTCCTTGGGCTTGAGCTTCTGCACTTCCAAAGCCCAGGCCCCCACTGACACACTTCATCCAACAAAACCACACGTTTTAATAGTTTCACTCTCTAAAAGCCCATATAGGCAATTTTCATTCAAACTGCCAGGGTTTCCTCTTCTCATTCAGAGCAACTCCACCACAAGGTAACTATTCCAGTGACTTGATACCTTGGAAGTCTGGGCATGGTTAAGTTCATAAGTTAACACAACATTTGCACAAGTACCTAAAAGGTCGATATGTGGCTCCATATTTTTTCTGAGTATTAAAGCTGTATTTTTGCCCTACAAAATAACTTGCTTCCTTTCTAATTTGGAGCTGTCAACTTGTAACCATTATAATTAACCGTATTAATATGAAATTTGCATTGTCAGGTGGCTGAGTTTTTGTTTTCTTATGATATTGTCTCTGTTATTTAAGAATTTCTGAGTGTGTGTTAATGTTGACACTTGTATAGCAGATGCCAGGAAACCCACTTAGGTTCAGTTCTGTCTCCATCCATGACTGACAGAGTGTTTATACTCATTGTGTAACAACACAAAGGTTGTTGAAATCCCTTTCACAGTGATTTTTTTAATTTTCTAATTGTTTAAATTACTTTAATTTTATAGAACAATCCTGATTTATTTTATTTTTAATGAATTATTTCATGTATTTATATTCCAAATGTTGCTTCTTCTCCCATTTTCCTCCTCCCAGAGTTCTTTATCGCATCCTTATCCCCTCTGAAAGGGTGCTCCTCCACCCCGGCATCTCCCTTCTCTGGGGGCATCAAGTCTCTACAGGATAAAGCACACCTACTCTCACTGGGATATATAAAGCAATCAGTCTTCTGCTACATATATGACAGAGCCTCAGACTAGCCTGTGTATGCTCTTTCATTAATGGCTTAGTCTCTGGGAGTACCGCGGGTTCCAGGTTAGTTAAAATTGTTTGTCTTTCTAAGTGGTTGCCAACCCTTTGGTTCCTTCAATCCTTCTCCTAATTCTTCCATAGGGGTTCCTGATCTCAGTCCAATGGTTGGCTGTAACTATCTGCATCTGTCTCAGTAACTGCTAATGCAGCTTCTCAGAGCATAGCCAGCATCAGTTTTTAGTGCCTGTCTATGGGACAGATCCCAAGTTGGGCAGTTTATTGGTCAACCATTCCTTCAGTAGGACAAAATGGCAGCCTACATATTGGGAAAAGATCTTCTACAATCCTAAACCTGATAGAGGACTAATATCCAAAATATATAAAGAACTCAAGATGTTAGACTCTAAAAAAAAAAAAAACCCAAAAAACTCCAAATAACCCAATTTAAAAAATGGGGTTAGGAGCTAAACAGAGAATTCTCAACAAAGGAATCTTGAATGACTAAGAAGCACTTAAAGAAATGTTGAGAGGACAGTCATACTATGCTCCTATCTGAGAGCACTTCTTGGAATCAGCAATAGTGTTGGGGTTTGGTGCTTGTGAATGGGATGCATCCCAAGGTGAGGCAATCTCTGGATGGTCTTCAGTCTCTGCTCCATTTTTTTTTGTCCCTGCATTTCCATGTAACTCTTTTTAGGTCTGGGTTACCTTACTCAGGATGATAGTTTATAGTTCCATCCATTTGCCTGCAAAATTCATGAAGTCATCATTTTTAATAGCTGAGTAATATTCTACTATTTTCTGTATCCATTCTTCCGTTGAGGCACATCTGGGTTGTTTCCAGCTTCTGGCTATTAACTGGCTGTTCTCTGAGAGACTCTGCCAGCACCTGACTAAGACAGATAAAGATACTCACAGCCAACCATTGCACTGAGCCCAGGGACCCCATGGAAGAATTAGGGGAAAGACTGAAGGAGCTGAAGGGGATGGCAACCCCATAGGAAAAACAACAATATCAATCAACCAGATCCTTTAGAGCTCCCAAGGGCAAACCAACAACCAAAGTGTATATATGGGTGGGTGTACATGCCACCATATGTATCAGAGAATTGCTTATCTGGCACCAATGGTAGGGGAGGCACTTGGTCCTATGAATTTTGTTGCCCTAGAGTAGGGGGATGCTAGAAGAGTGAAGGGGGAGTGGATGGGTGGATGGGGAAGCATTTTCCTAGAGGAAAAATGGAAGGGAAATGGGATGGTAGGGATGCATCTTGGAGACCCAGAATGGGGACAACATTTGACAAGTAAATAAGTAAAACAATCAATTAAAACGGATTTAAAATTTTAATTAAAATAATTAATTATAACAAGAAACACTCAACATACTTAATTAATTGAATTTATTTTTAATTTTGTGATAATTTTAAATATTTGAGCATTTTATCACATAGTCATTATCATGGCAATATATTTTCAGATATTTCCAGTGATAACCTACTGACATTTTCCTAATAATTTAGTCAATATTTTCAACAGATGCATGGACTCCTTGTAGAATTGTTTGAATAAGTATAACTTTTTCAAGTATTATCAAGTCTAAGAGATAGAAAGAAATTCTATATCTCCATATTTCTGATTGACAACCAGAATGCAATAAGACAGTCAGTTCAGTGATATCAGATTTTTTTTCCCCAGGCGAAAGCAAATATTGACTGTTTTTACATAACAGGGCAGCAAACCATGCAGGACATTTTGAAGAATTTGCCAAGGAAAATATATTCTGTGGGTTAGGTCAAACAATAATGATTATTATTTACTTGCAAAACAAATGTGTGTATAGCTGGGATGATTTGGCTATGCATTGACTAATTATTACAATCGCTGGCATGGGAAATGACTATGTCATCTGCTATGAGGTAGTCATAATAGATCTGCATGTTCCTCAGTTTTCTTGTTTGCTTTTCTTGTAAGTGCATAATTATCTAGAAATGTCAGCTGAATGCTAACTGCTTTGATTTCCATAATTTAACATTATTTGTAAATATATACAAATGTTAATACTTTGGATTTTTAATTCTCAAGTAGTTGTGTTTATTTCTTGGTATTCAAATTGGGAAATTAGTATCACGGTATCATCCATAAGATGGTGAAAGGTAGCAACATTTTTGGAGAGTATGTTGCAGTCTTCTAGCTATTAATAAGTAATAATTATTATTTGTAGAGACTATAATGAGAAAACTCAGTAACAAAATAAGAGCTTACTCTTGTAGAGGAAAAGAAAGTATGTCATGATAATGTTCACACAGGGATGAAAGTGATGAAACATGAGATGATGAAACATGAGAAACTGATTAGAAAAATGTTGATCTTCAGGTGAAAAATCCAGAAGCTTTTATTTGCCCGAAGGATTGTGGTTGAAATAGAAGTTATCAAAGCTATAATCTGAAGATATTTATATTATTTCTTGAAAAATTACCAAGTGTCAGAAGAGAGTTGAGTGTTAATTACTTCAGTGCAGTAACGTTGAAAACATTTGGAGAAATGAATATTGTTTTAATATTGATGTTGGTTCTCTCAGCAGCCAGTTTCCATTTGCTTAGACAGTCTCAAAGTCAACTTGACAATGGAATGTTATGTCTTAGATGGTGCAAGAGCTTTGGGCTGTTTTCCTATTGCAGACCACTTGTTATGGAAAGGCCACATGATCTTGACAGGCCTTTTGGATTTTCTAAACTACTTTCAACATATTTATCAAACTAATGGAGCTATCCAACATTCAATTCAATTAATTCTCATTGAGAGCTGAGATTGCTTACAAAACCTAAAATTATTATACAATTTTTGACTGAAAGTAAACAGATAACTTTTAATTTTATGAAGTTATTGGTTATATATGTGTATATCTTCTTATTACTAAAGAATTATATAATTGCAGATCTCTATATTTGACTGCACATTTTATTTGAATTAAATAGTTAAATATTTTACTGATATTTACATAAAATAATTTAAAATCTGAAGACTACATTTTATGGATATTATTACTTGAAAACTTAGTGAATAGAATTAAATGGGTAATAATTTAACATTTAAATATTTAAACATTTAAATATTCACATATTTGCTACTTTTATTTTGAAGAAGAGAAAATTTGATGTCACTAAAGTATTTAGAATTTTGTATATTAACTATATATTTTCAAAAAATGTTAGTGAGATTTCCAAAAATATTGCTGTTTTTAATGAAATAAATGTTTATTTAAGAAACATAGAACAGCAGACAAATACAATAAAGATCTTGGCCACTATGTCAAGTTCATGTAATCTACTGCTTAGGGCAATGCTAGGATTGATGGTTGGGAATCTCCTTTTGTAAAAAGACCAGTAACAATTATCTGTAGAATATTTTGTCTAATAGCCTCTGAGTTTAAAAGAATATAATATCTTTCTAGGGTAAATTTTTGTATACAAATTTCAAGTGCTGCATGAAAGTTTGCTATACAAGAAATTAAGGTCATTCGTGGATAATATATACATTTATGGTATTGATTTTTCAGCCTCCTTGGTACTTTCTTTAGCACTGTCTTTTTCCCCTGAGTGCCATCCAAACACTGTGTGCTCAAGCTGCTACTATAATAGTGTTCTGTGCTAATATAAACACATGAAAACAAGATGAGACGTGAAATGTCTTTAATCACAAGAATAGGGAAGCTGATGCAGGCAGATCTCAATACATCCAGGACAAACTGATCTATGTAAAGCTATCCAAGGAGATGTGTGTGTGTGTGTGTGTGTGTGTGTGTGTGTGTGTGTGTGTGTATAATTTTGTAATCACATTAATCATTGTCACTACAATTATTCTGAGACACATGTGTTTAACATCTGGTTCTAAATAATGGTCACTGAGTTCTCTTTGTATAGATTGTGACGCATACACACACATACACGCATAGACATATATACACATGCAAACACACACATGTGTATGTATATGCATATTTAATATATCACTATATATTGCATATATAATAATATTCATGGACATAATCTATATAACAAACTTATATAGTGAAGGTCTATTCAATGTTAAATAATTTAAAACTTTCTATTTATTTTCAAAACAGAGAGATATGTCTTAGATTGGAATATAAGTTTCACAAGAAATTTCATGTTAAAGTGGTCTGCTTCAAAGACGCTTTAATGTTGGGCTGCTTCAGGCTCACCCCTGACTGATTCTGAAGGCACACATGCAATCACTTATTCTTTTTGAGGCAAACTGATAGAAAAGTTATGGTAGTCTACCACTGAAACTCAGGATGGAAAAAAATGATGGGGACATTTTATGGAAATTTCCTGGTACTGTTTCTTCTTATCAGGTATAATAATCTGATAGGAAAAGATACTTATTGAATATTGAATTCACGCTGAGCTTCTGTAGCTTGCACTCGGACACTAGGCTTAATCATTGTAATTACAATTATTCTGAGTCACATGTGTTTAACATCTGGTTCCAAATAATAGTCACTGAGTTCTCTTTATTTAGATTGTAAAACATTATGTTTACTCTGTCAAGGATTCATCACAACTCAGCAAGAGAAAGTGAACTACTTTAATCACATAAAGTTATAACTGGCTCTGAAAGGAAGGTCTATTGCTAAACATATATAAATAAGCTTGTCTATTTTAATCTCTATGCTTAGAAAGAAAATACCTGAGATTAAAATCTATTGAAGTCAACCTGGCGACATGTCACAAGCACCATGATGGTACACATGATCTATGCTTTTGCATGACTTAAACCATTTCTCTTTTATTTTAATCAAGCAATTTGTAATTAGACCCAAGTATGAGAACTCTTTCAGGTTATTGGTTGGAATGCATATTAGTGAGGATATTATTGAAAACATGGAAGTTCCTTAGCAAAAGTGGGCATAATTATACCTTATGGTTTAGAAATTCCATTTCTAGGTATAAATTCAGCAAAATAAAAGTTAATATTTGTTCCCTACAATGTTGTTCACAATAAATACAGGTTCAAACTAAATACATGCATCAATAAGGGTAATATATAAACACAACAGAACATTTATTCTTAAACAGAAATTAAATCCTGCTAAGGTTTCTTTTCGGCCAACGAGGGATGTTGAGTTTTGTTTGTTTGTTTTTTCTCTCCAATTGAGCAAAGAGCCTCCATTTCATTTCTTTCCTTTAATTTAAAATTTTAATGTATTCACTTTACATTGTTGCCCTCTAACATAGTTCTCTACCACACCCCTCACCTTCTCCTTTAAGAGTGTGGAAAACCCCTGAGTACCTCCAACTTTGGCACATCAACCCATTACAGGGATAGGCACAACCTCTGCCACTGAGATCAGACAAGGCAGCCCAGTTAAAGGAGGATATTTCACAGACAGGCAACAGCTTGAGGGATTGCCCAGGAAGAAGCCACATCAGAGTGAGTGGAACACCAACTCATCCACAAAAATGTTCAACCAAAAAATGTATCAGGTCTACAAGAAATGCAGAGAAAGGAAATAGAGCAGAGACTAAGCAAATGGCCAACCAGTGACCTGCCCAAACTGAAACCCATCCCATGGGCAATCACCACTCTGACACTATTAATAATTCTCTGTTATGCTTACAGTCAGGAGCCTAGCAAGATTGTTCTCTGAGAGGGTCCACCTAGCAGTTGACCAAGAGACTCAGAGACACACACTCAATCATTGAATACACCTGTGAGAGGGTCCGAAAGGGATTAGGATCACAGCAGGAAGACCAACACAGTGAATTAATCTGGGGGCTCTCAGAGACTGAACCAACAGCTAAAGAACATGCATGTGCTGGATCTAGATCTCTCCACACATATGTACCAGATTTGCAGCTTGATTTTTATGTGGTTCCTCCATCAACTGAAGCCTTCATTTCTTAAGTTCCTTTTGCCATAGAAAGGAAAAAAAAAACTATTTTAACAACCTGGTCATAAAAATAAAAGCCTTTCTGGTAGAAGCATAGTTTATCGGTCGGGACCAGGGATATCTTTTTATTTGAGACAAAACAAATGATTATTATATTTCCTTGTAATTTATAGATAAATTGTTTGGAATTGACACATTCTTTTTTTTATCTTTATTAACTTGAGTATTTCTTATTCACATTTCAATTGTTATTTCCCTTCCCGGTTTCTGGGCCAACATCCTCCTAACCTTTCCCCTTCCCTCCCCATCCTCCCCCCATTACCACCCTCCCCCCAACAATCAAGTTCACTGGAGGTTCAGTCTTGGCAGGACCAAGGGCTTCTACTTCGACTGGTGTTCTTACTAGGCTATTAATTGCTACCTACGAGGCTGGAGCCCAAGGTCAGTCCATGTATAGTCTTTAGGTAGTGGCTTAGTCCCTGGAAGCTCTGGTTGCTTGGCATTGTTGTACATATGGGGTCTCGAGCCCCTTCAGGCTCTTCCAGTCCTTTCTCTGATTCCTTCAACGGGGGTCCTATTCTTAGTTCAGTGGATTGCTGCTGGCATTCACCTATGTATTTGTTTCATGAGTTCTGTTCATCTAGGGTAATTCAAGCATTTGGGCTAATAGCCACTTATCAATGAGTGCATACCATGTGTGTTTTTCTGTGATTGGGTTACCTCACTCAGGATGATATTTTCCAGTTCCATCCATTTGCCTATGAATTTCATAAAGTCATTGTTTTTGATAGCTGAGTAATATTATATTGTATAGATGTACCACATTTTCTGTATCCATTCCTCTGTTGAAGGACATCTGGGTTCTCTCCAGCTTCTGGCTATTATAAATAAGGCTGCTATGAACATAGTGGAGCACGTGTCATTGTTATATGTTGGAGCATCTTTTGGGTATATGCCCAAGAGAGGTATAGCTGGGTCCTCAGGTAGTTCAATGTCCAATTTTCTGAGGAACCTCCAGACTAATTTCAAGAATGGTTGTACCATTGACACATTCTTTTATCAAATATGTTAGTATTTTTGGGCAAACTTGGTCGTTTAGAATTTGACCCTTTAGAGTGATTTTTCCCCATATTTCACTACTCTTTAGTATAATTAAAAAATTATTACCCTTCTTCCTAGTTATTTTTTCTGCTCCTCTCTGCCTCCTCTTTCTCTTCCCCTTTCCATCTCCTGCCCCTATAGAAAAATTGCAATTTTTAAGTACAGCTACCTTTAGTACATATTCATGTACATGGCTCACAAATATTCAGGTAAATATCTGTAAACATGAACCTCTAATGTGAAAGGTTATGAAGTTAAATGCTATACTGTTTGTACCTTATATTTGAAATATAAATTATATTTATATATTCTTTTAAATTGCAGCCCATGTGCCTCCCAGGAATTCTGTAGTGATGAAGGACATATCATGGGGCCAGACCAGTGACCCAATACCTGTCCCAAAAGTACAGCCTGAAAGCCTCCCAGGAGGTCCTCAGTAACAATGGGCACTGGAAGTCTGCAGTAATCAAAGACTTGAGTGGTCCTCTATAACCAGACACAACTCTGCCTGTGTCAAAGAAGATTAGCCCTACTTCAGGTCATGAAGCTCTATCTACCTCCAAGAAGACCAGTTTCAGGCTAGTTAACACCAGAAAAATCAAGATTATCAGAGATCATAAGTGACAGGACACAATGCAATTTAATACCACCAGAACCCAGTTCTTACCCCACAGCAAGACATGGCTACCTTAACGTGCATGAGAAGCAAGATAATGACCTAAAATTCCATCTCATGAGGATAAGAGAGATATTTAAGGAGGATATAAAGAACTCCTTTTGAAGAAATTAAAAACAAACAAACAAAAAGCAAAACAAAACAAAACTAAAAACACATACAACAGTTAACACATCTCTTAAAGAGATAAAATCAAGCAGGTGAAGGAATTGAACAAAATGGTCCAAAAACTCACAATGGAGATAGAAACAATAAAGAAAACACAAATGGAGGCAACCCTGGAGATGGACAACTTAGGAAAGAGATCAGGAGCTACAGATGCAAGCATCACCAACAGAATACAAGAAACAGAAGAGAGAATTTCAGATGTGGAAGATACCATTAAAAATATAGACACATCAGTCAAATAAAATGCAAAGTGTAAAAAGCTCCTAACCCAAATATCCAGGAAATTCAGGACACAATGAAAAGAATTAATCCTAAGAATAATAGGAATAAAAGAGGGTGAAGAATTCCAGCTCAAAGGGTCAGGCTTTCTGGGTCAGATGTTTTATCTTCAACACAATCATAAAGGAAAGGATGGCCATAAATGTTCAAGGAGACTATAGAACACAAAAGCTGGAAGCCTAGAGTTCACTGTATCACAGGATTCAGCTGGGCTGGTAGAGACTGTGTTTTATTAGGCAGCTAAGCTGGTCTAAGCCACTTCCAGAAAACAGAACTTGTCCCAAAGCATCTGTCAGCAGTCCATGTTAAATATTATGCCCGAGAGGGAGGACAATATCAGGGAATTCCTAAGCTTCTGTTTAAGTTACTTACTTTTCAAGACTTAATGAATGAGTATCCATCCCTGTAAGGTGGAATGTTTCACCTCTCTTTACAATATTATGAAACTTAAAGATCTGCTTTGCAGGATGGAATTTATCAACTTGGTCAAAAACTGTTCCAAAACATGATAGTGTATATTCATATATTAAAACTACTATGCAATAATCAAAGATGTGCCAATAGGTTTCATAAACACAGAGCATTCCCACACCATTTTAATAAACTATGATCCAACATCAACGATTAATTATATTGCATCATTTTAGCCTGTTATCATTTTCCAGAATAAACTGAGATTTATAAATATTAAGTAAGTTTCTGAAAAGTACAATCACAGTAAATGGTAAACCGGGCATTTAAGTTCAGGATTATAATCTAAAAACACTCTGTTTCTTGAAGACTTTTCTGGCTTCTTAAAAGTATTTGCAATATGTGCACCTATTTCCAAAAGGAAATCAATATTATGACCAGCTGTTAGCTAGTTTGTCTAGAATGATCCCAAACTATTAAAGCACTTCATGGTTTGGGATGGTAATATGTAGTAACAAAAACTGTATTCTACTGGTTGGCATTCTTGGACCTTGTCCCTGTGATTTTGTATTCATACCTGATATACTATTGCATTTCTAAGCTTCTGTGATCCTATCGATTAAGCTATGATGGAATTAGAATCCTACCAAGGACCCTTGCTGATATAAACACCAGTATTTATTTTCACTTTGATGACTATCACTGTATATTATTAACACACTCCAGATATTTCCTGAGCTCATATATTATACATATAATTTTTAACTTTCTGTCTTTTGTTTTGTTTCTGACTTCATTTTACACTAGTCTCTTCATACCTAACCCTTGCAATAAGAATAAATTCAGTATCATAAAATAGCATTCCATAACTTCTATACATTGAAAATCTCTAAACAAATTATTTGAACTTTCAAATTATATTATTTATCTACCCCTACTTCACTTGCAATTGTTATTTCATACCCACACTAGAGTGGGAAATATTAATTCCCATTCACTCTGCCCTGTTTTTTCAGTTACTTCTCTTTCTGTAATAGTTGGCACTATGGGTAACACTTTTTTATTTTACAAATCTGTGCTCTTTTTTCATGAAATTTTCTACATCTCCTCCTACAATTATCATGCATCTAATTTTTAACAAACCTGAGTCCTAAGTAATGACAACCTGAGTTCTTCTTGATCTTGCAAAGAAAAAAGGAAATGGAGACAGTTAGACACCTGTGACTTAAAGTTATCCTTCTGAATATATATGAAAACCACCTAAAAGAAATGAATTTGTTTGATTTTTTGTTTGCTTTTAGAATGTGTTACAGACAGAATATCAGCCATTAACATCTTCATTTTAAGAAACTTAAAAGTCTGCAGAGAAATGGAATGCTATCTGCAGGAGGTTTGGTTAAGTGATAGATCCATGATGGATCTTAAACCTTGGAAGTTTTGGGATAACTAGTAATGTAGCAGCCCATATGATTAATTTATTGAAGAAGAGTATTAACATACAAGGTCCATTAGGAACGGCTGAAAATAATGGACCTTGACTTGGATAGGGTAGGGTTAAAATTTAGGAAGTGGTTAGTCCTTGACAAAAAAATTCAACATTTAAGTCATTATCTGTTATAATTTTGGTTACAGTTCCTTATGTGCATACGATATGCACATTGGTTTTGGGGTTTTTTGTTTGTTTGTTTGTTTGTTTGTTTTGTTGTTATTACTATCAAATCCTATAAGAGGCTACTTTTAGGAAGAATCCCCAATCAGTTGTTATTACTCCTTTGTAGCCCACAGCTACCAAGACGCTATAGAATGAGGATTAAAAATACTGTAATGTTGATCACTTTTACCTGAAGAGCAGGTTAATGCAGCAACGTGTCCATGGGCGTTCCATACAGTGGCTGAATACAAGGGGATGGCTTCACTAATATATGGTGAGATTATTTTCTTTGCACAGTGATTTTGAAAGAAGGTAATTTAAGGTAATGCATGTATAGCAGTTTTGCTTTTCTGCTCATTCATAAAGGTTCAAAAAAGGTTCAGTAAAAACTTAAATAGACTAATTCTGCTTCTCCACTTTTCTCCCTAATGATTTATTTGTTTTCATATCCTTTAGTTCTTATTTTGCATAGAATAATGCATCTCTGTTCCAAAATCTTTACTGTGTCACCAGAATCAGGTACAAAGCTGTGATTCAGATGAAGAAACAGATAAATCACTTGTGATTGATAATGGAATTATACATCAGCAAGAGAAAATGAATTATGATAAAGAATAATTGCTCCTGTCGAGCTGGAAAGCAGGTATTCTGGGCTTAATGTTGTATGAATACAAAGCCCAAAGATTTTAGGGTTTCTTGTAGAATTGCTATAAATCATGGCAAAAAACACCTCTGTATTTCAAAGATTAGACAGGCATTATTTTCCTTCATATGAGAGATATATTTCAAGATTCATTAAGCCTTCTTTTGCTATAATTGTCCAAATAAAATGTGTGTGCTCTTATATACATTTAAGGATGGAGTGAAATGTTTCAGTGGACCATATATCAGAATTCTAGAGCAATGAGCAATTTCCCATACTGAGGAAAGAACAAGTTGTAGAATTTACTTTAACTGATAGTGCCCCTTACATAGAGAATGTACCAAAACACAATTTTCTTTATTAAGGCAATACTTTAAATTCAATACAATAACATATTAAATGTAAAGTTTAATAACATTTGGCTTACTACACTGTCACTAAAATTAAGATATAAAATATTTCTGTCATACTTTAACTACCTTCTACAATTTACCAATCCACTCACTTCCAACAAATGTCAATGTTCTCTGCTTGAAAATATTTACTCTGAGTATATCTTGCCATTTCTGGACTCCAGGTATTTTGGTTGAAGTCATGTGGTTGACCTAAGGTTTTGGTCTCTTTCAATTAATTTATTTTGATAATAATTTATGTTGTGTGTAACTGTAGTACTTGGTTTGATATTACTGAATAAGGATCTTAGTTTGGGTTTCCATGTTTGTGAAGAAGCACCATGACCAAGGCAACTCTTTTTTTTTTTTTTTTATTAACTTGAATATTTCTTATTTACATTTCGAGTGTTATACCCTTTCCTGGTTTCTGGGCCAATATCCCCCTAACCCCACCCCCTCCCTTTCTTTATGGGTGCTCCCCTCCCCATCCTCCCCCCCATTGCCACCCTCCCCCCAACAATCACATTCACTGGGTGTTCAGTCCTAGCAGGACCAAGGGCTTCCCCTTCCACTGGTGATCGTACTAGGATATTCATTGCTACCTATGAGGTCAGAGTCCAGAGTCAGTCCATGTATAGTCTTTAGTTGTGGCTTAGTCCCTGGAAGCTCTGGTTGCTTGGCATTGTTGTTCATATGGGGTCTTGAGCCCCTTCAAGCTCTTCCAGTCCTTTCTGTGATTCCTTCAACGGGGGTCCTATTCTCAGTTCAGTGGTTTGCTGCTGGCATTTGCCTCTGTATTTGCTGTATTCTGGCTGTGTCTCTCAGGAGAGATCTACATCCGGCTCCTGTCAGCCTGCAATTCTTTGCGTCATCTATCTTATCTAGTTTGGTGGCTGTATATATATGGGCCACATGTGGGGCAGGCTCTGAATGGGTGTTCCTTCTGCCTCTGTTCTAAACTTTGCCTCCCTATTCCCTGCCAAGGGTATTCTGGTTCCCCTTTTAAAGAAGGAGTGAAGCATTCACATTTTGATCATCCATCTTGAGTTTCATGTGTTCTATGCATCTAGGGTAATTCAAGCATTTGGGCTAATAGCCACTTATCAATGAGTGCATACCATGTGTGTTTTTCTGTGATGGGGTTACCTCACTCAGGATGATATTTTCCAGGTCCAGCCATTTGCCTATGAATTTCATAAAGTCATTGTTTTTGATAGCTGAGTAATATTCCATTGTGTAGATGTACCACATTTTCTGTATCCATTCCTCTGTTGAAGGGCATCTGGGTTCTTTCCAGCTTCTGGCTATTATAAATAAGGCTGCTATGAACATAGTGGAGCACGTGTCTTTGTTATATGTTGGGGCATCTTTTGGGTATATGCCCAAGAGAGGTATAGCTGGGTCCTCAGGTAGTTCAATGTCCAATTTTCTGAGGAACCTCCAGACTGATTTCCAGAATGGTTGTACCAGTCTGCAATCCCACCAACAATGGAGGAGTGTCCTCTTTCTCCACATCCTCACCAGTATTTGCTGTCATCTGAGTTTTTGGTCTTAGCCATTCTCATTGGTGTGAGGTGAAATCTCAGGGTTGTTTTGATTTACCAAGGCAACGCTTGTAAGGGGCTACATTTAATTCGGGTGGCTTACAGTTTCAGAGGTTAAATCTATTATCATCATGGCAAGAAGCATGTCATAATTCAAAAGGCATGTTGCTGAAGATGGAATTGAGTTTAACATCTTGATCTGAAGGCTGCAAGGAGTCTAAAAGCTTGTCACCACAGTGATATACTTTCTGCAGCATGCCACACCATTTCCAATAAGCAAAATCCTTCTAATGGTGTCACTCCCTGTGGGCTAAGTGTATTCAAACCACCACAAGTAATTACTGTTTTGTATAATAAAATTTTTGTTCTGTTGCCTATGAAAATTTGGCTTAAATCCATATGGTATTTCTACATTGAATTAAAGCCAACCAACAAACAGACAAAACAGACAGATATATAGAGAATCTTTACATACTGAAGAAGAGCCAGGTGGAAAAATCCAATAGTTAGAGACAGACAATGTTAGGTGTATGTAAATACATGCTGTAATGTTGTTTTTTTGTTTGTTTTTGTTTTTGTTCTAAGAATGGGAATGATGATTCATGGCTTTGGTACATGCTTATCATCAGAAGAAACTACCAACATACCAGAAAAAATACAAAATGTGTATATTATTTTTCAAGATACAGAGAACACATGCAAACTTTCATTCTTCTGCTTCCTCTGTTACAATTGATATTATCAGTTGTTGCCTGATCTTTTGTTTCTGGGTTATGGAAATGAATATCTTCTTCCTGGTAGAGCATACCAACTAGAAACCAAATATGACTCAACCAAATTATATGGAAGTTTCTTACAGAGACTTAGAGTTAGTAAACCCTAGAGTTTGGGTGTGTGAGTACAGACCAGTCATGTTAATGTCTAGTCTTATCCCAGCATGGATTATGACTTCTCCAGGGTTACAATCGTTGACTCCCTCCTTCAAGCTTCTAAACTCTCTATACATTGTGGTACAAGAGCCCAAAAACTGACAACATGTATAGTTAGAGAAGAAACCCATACAATACGTTAGGTGGTATGGAATAGACAATCTACAAACACAAGTGAGGATCCAATGACCTTCGTCCCCTATAAGGAATCATCAGCTGTCAATCAACATAAGTAGTCACTGTAACTCTAACGAAGGCAGGCAGTGATGCTTTTTTTTTTTTTTTTTGGTTCTTTTTTTCGGAGCTGGGGACCGAACCCAGGGCCTTGCGCTTCCTAGGCAAGCGCTCTACCACTGAGCTAAATCCCCAACCCCGAAGGCAGTGATGCTTATACTTGAAGGATGTGGTTCTACAACTGCAGTTCATGCGATTATAGCCATTTTGGGATTTGAGAAATGTCCTCTGACATGACTTTAAATTTTATTTCCCCATTACCTAGTGGTTTAGGCACATTTTTCATTTAATTAGAGGTCATCTGTGTATATGATAAGTGAGATTTTTTTTATAATATCTGCCCATTTCACTGTGGTATTGGTCATGCTGTGTTTCATATATATTCAAGATATTGTTTTCTCCATTAAACCATTGTTAGCTTTTATGCATTTTAAATCTCTATGAACATTCATATTTTATTTTACAGTATTATATCTCACACTAATAAATTTTTAACTGTCAGGTAGCAAACATTGACACCTGCTTTAGTCACCTTACCAATCTATATAAACTGTAATTCTTACAAAATTATTCTAATAAGGCAGTTTATTCTAGTTTATTCAGAGTATTCTAGTATAACACTTCCCCCACTGCATTTCTTCTTAGTACCATTAGAATAGTAAACAATATTTTGACATCATTTATGATTTCAAAAAATATATACATACTATGCCATGTGTATTAATACCTGTGGATTACATGTTTACAAATATAATTAAACTGTATTATTTACTTTTGATTTGAACATTATCAGAACATTTAAATATCATACTATTTCACATACATTTATGTTTATGCTGATGAATTGAGATCTAGTTTGGGTTCAATGAAGGCTTCAAACTCTTGAAAATGTAACATTATCTACTTGTGGTGGAAGGATAGACATTAATTATTTGTTACTATGTCATTCATCTGACATTCATCTGTCCTTAACTTGCAGGTAAGCAAGTAAATTCTTTAAGACTAAATATAATTTTATAACTCAGTGACTGGAGTTTCTCTATAGTTAAACAACAAATAACCCAATGGATTAAGGGTTAGCAGTATCATAAAATTTAGCTATCTATTAACATGAGATCTGTGGCTTCTATGCACCCCAGTTCTAAGTACAGTAAATTGTCATCTTTGAATTCATTTCCAGAGCCTGAAACATTTAATGAAACATTCCCTTCATGAACTTTTACTTCTTTGCCTCTTTGTTTCCATTGAGTAACGCTATAAACCAAAACCCAAATTTTGTATTTAATTTTCACAAATAATATTTTAATTATCTAATTGTCTCGATTTCTATGGGTAATTAATTAACAGGCACTAAAATTTCTATTCCTAAAGTATAACCTTCTCCCAGACATTTGCTCACCTTCTCCGTCATCCTCTGGCCTATATGTCTTTCCTGGATCTGAGAGCAACTCTGGAAGCCCCTAACTCTCCATGGTTAAACGCCATGTGCAGCAGCAAGAAAAATAAATGAATTACAATAACTTCTGTTCCTCTTGTATATAGGAAAATAAAGTAGGATATTGCCTAATTATACCATATGATAATTCTTCCTCATTGCTTTGTTCCATTGGGCAGAATCATCTGCCCAGATTCCTGTGAGCCTCTCATACCATCATTCAATTTACTTGTAAGAAATGAACCAAAATTTATATTTCATTCAAACTCTAAGATTATAGTATTAAAAACAGAATTGAATAAATCTGGTTTAACTACAAGGCAATGGTTATTATTGTTATTATTGTTATTATTGTTATTATTGTTATTATTTTATTATTTTATTATTATTACTATTATTATTATTATATTTTTTAGGAGATTGATGAAATGGGGTTGGAAATATTGTGCTGTACAGTGGATGCCTTAGAGGCATAGTATCTTGAGATCCCAGCATCATATATACTGGATTATGTTTATGAAGCCCTGTAATCCCAGAATATGGACTATAGAGAAAGAATGGTTTGAGATTCAAGGTAATCTTCAGTTGTGTATGCAGCTGGGAATCACCCTGAAATAAATAAGATCCTGTCAAAAAATGATAACAATGACCAAAATTACCAGAGGAAGAAATTGCTTTTAATTGTCAAAGTTAGGCAGACTGGATCTCCCAGCATGCAGGCTCTTTTTCTAAGAGCTGATAATGTTTTAATTGTCCGTCAGAATATGTGTTATCATTCTTGGAGTGTTCAGTAGAAAAGCAAGAAGGGTAGCATGTCTATGTATTGGAAAGAATCCTACACTGCAACTATGAAAACCATGCTTTATTTTAATGAACTTTAGCATATTTAATCATGAAGAACGGGCTGTAGAGATGTAAATGAGAAATCCTTGTAAACAATTTCATGTACCTTGGGCTTGACCACCAACTGGGGAGATAGGATTTTTTTTTTTTTTGTAAATTATGAGTCAACTTGTTAAAAGCTTTCCTCTTCAGTTAACAAAATATCTTAGTAGACTGCTGCATGGTCAGTTTTATATGTGTGGTCATGCTAATAGCTTATTAATATTACTTCCTCGTTGGTTAGATTTATTGCTGAGCAATCAGTCTTTAATATGACCCCAAATTCCAGATCAAGCATGCTATGCACCATTTGGCAGGACAATTTTAACACTGCTTGTATGGATATTAATTTTTTGTCAGTCTCACTCTGTGTCCTTGGTCAGTTCATTAAATTTTCGGGTGGATGACTATCTTCCTCTATTAACTTGATGATATTCTACTTGTCAAAATGAAAGAAGAAAGAGCTAATTAAAAGTATGAAAGGCTCTTTAATGCTAACAAGTGTAAAATAAATGATGAGTTGAACAGAGTTAAACCCTACTGTTTCAACTACATACTATCAAATATAATTAGGTACAGGGCTCCTTTTACTATTTATGCAAATATATTTGTGATTTGAATACACTCAGAAATACAGCATACACAGTGTTTTGATTTAGGATATACATGAGGTTATTCTCAATTTCAGCCATGAACAGAAAACAGAGGAAGTTCTGGTTGCTAATAAATATCGGAGGAATGATCTCAAGTCATTAGTCGCTGCTGATGGCAGTAAATGTTAGCCTATCCTTTATGAGTTTTGATGACTTAAATATTCAGGTGTCATTTATGGAGCTGGTCACTAAATCAGGTTTTACACATTTTCTAAAGTAAGCTGTTTTGGCTATTGTGGCTATGTCATCTTCATTCACCTCTTACAGTCACCTCTGACTTTCGTAACTCCATAGCTCTGATTGAAGAAGAGTAAATGTGATCACAAATCAAAGTAGTAAGTTTAAAATCTTAACTAAATCATAACTAAGTCCACTAAGTCATGACATTTTTCTGATCATAAAATAAACATGGAGCATAATCCCTACCAATGTCTGCAAAATACAATGGCATTTTGCAATATTTTGCAAATGAAGTAATTTGAAAAATAGAAGGTTCCTTTTAATTGCTACTGCAGGATAGCATTTGTATAACAAGAAATCTTGAAACACTGACTGATTTTTCATGACAAGGAAGGACTGGCAGAAATTTTAAAAAAAATCCTATATGGAACTAGAGATTCAGGATGAGAGAGCTGAAGAAAGCTATGGAAAGTAAGCCAAATTTCTATAGATAATTCTGGAATCAGATAAATGCAGTTGTGTTTGGTTCTTGTTGAAGACCAGAATTCTCAGCAAATCCTTGCATGGTCCAGAGTTCTGGAACTGTCATTTCCTACTTACTGACCTGTAGGGCATTTCTGGGTGGTTTGCTCTCACTGTCCCAAGGCAGAAGCCCTGTTTTCCCTGGGAAAACAATGGTCACCCTAAAGTAAAGACTGATATTAACACTAAATTTCTATAGTTTAGAAATTATACAAAGTTAAAAATTTTAAAATAATTCTGATTTTCACGTCATTAGTTAAGACGTATTCACGTATCATTATTTGTAGTAATTGCACTATATTAGACCTCATTAGCATTCTATGAGTAATTATGAAATCATTGCTCCTTAGAAGAGGCATGTATATGTGTTGTATAATATATGCAACAGATTGTAATCTCTAATCATAAAACAACACCGTCTAGAAAGCTCTCTTCTTTATCTGGGGAAAGATGACAATTTTTTTTTTTATAATTTTAAGTAACGACTGAAGTCACACAAAGGTTTCTATCTTTTTTCTTTTTTCTTAATCATTGCATTTGCATTTGTTTACATCTCAAATGATATTCCACTTCTCGGTTACCCTCTCCACCAACACCCCATCCCACATCTGCCCTACACTCTCCCCTTTGTCTATATGAGTGTGCTTCCCCACTGACCCACACTCTCCTACTCCACTGCTCCAGCATCTTCCTATGCTGGGGCATCAAACCTCCCTAGAACCAAAGGCCTCCCCTCCCATTGCTGTCAAACAAGGACATCCTCTGATACATACTTATCAGAGCCATGGATCCCTCTAGGTACACTGCTTGGTTGGTGTTACAGACGCTGGGAGAACTAGGTGGTACAGTAGTTGATATTGTTCTTCCAATGGAGTTGCAATCCCCCTCTGCTCCTCCAGTCCTTCTATTAGCTCCCCACCAGGTTCCCAGAACTCAATCTGATGGTTGGCCCCAAGTATTCACATCTGCATTGGTCAGTTGCTGGTCGGACCTTTTTTTGAGAGGTATGTCTATTTTGCCTACCATCCTCGAAGCTGTTCCCTTACACCAGTTTTCACTGGTCACTGCCTCCTCCATCTTCTGGCTGTTTTGCTAAATTAGCTGAACACTCATATTGACTATCATTTTATTTGACTGTAGTTGGTAGTCTTAATTTTTTTGCCACTTTTCATATGTTCTCAAATGACCTTGGAAGCATCTGACGGTTGATACAATTCTTCTGTTGGTTGATAAATTTTTGCAAGCAAGTGATAGAATATCCATGATTTTTGCGTAAAGGGCATCATGGAGAACTGAAGACAAAACAAACAAACAACAAAAATCTACCAGTTCCATGTATAATTATTTTGTGCTGCTTATCAATCAGAGCCCACTGTAAATTTCCAAGCCAATTGAAAATGCCATAAGAAAAGTCTATCTAACTATAAGCATTCAGTCTATAAAAAAACCAATATTCTATAATGCAAAACCAAATCTTATGCAATAGTACATTTCATATTTTGTCTTTAAGAGGAATTTAACAGAGAGTTAAATGCTTTATAGACAGAAAGTAATTTTCAGTAAGACCAACTTATTCATAATCAATATCATCTTTGTTTTCCTCTTCATTCTGTCCCTCCTTCTCTTCTTTCCTTCTTTCTCTTCTTCCTTTCAACTTTTATATGCTCTTGGGTTTTTTTAGCTCAGTTGACAGAAGTGTCTTTCCATATTTTCCTTCATCCCTGCAACCTTTGCTTCCTAAGTCTTTTCTTCACCTGCATCAGTGCTGTTCCCTATCAGTCACAGCCTCTTCTCAACACCAAGTGATATACTGATGGCCTTTGATTTTGGAACAAAACTCAGAACAGAACAAAACATGAGTAATGCAGAAGGAGGATTCATGGACAGGTTAGTGTCCTTTAACTTCCTTTTGGTCTCCCATTTTGGAGAGATAGGTCTTCAATTCTCTTTCATAGCTAACTTTGTCAGCCTCTACTGAGACCTCAGATGAATTTTCCTGTGCTTTAGCTGAGAGAGGCTTTTCTACCTCTCTGAGCACTTTTTGGAAAATGTTTAGAAGCTAACTGATGCATCTGGGATTCATGGTGACCCTAGCACATTTACACAGGAATGTTAACTATGACATTTGCTTTTCTTCTAAGAAGCCATGTTTGCTTGAGGCATATAAGTCAGTGGTAAAGTACTTACCTTCAATGCATAACATCTTGGGTTTGATTGCCAGTTCCATAAATATGAGAAGATTATTAGAATTGGCATTGGGGAAAATTGATTGCTATAACTATTTTGTTTGTACAGGGGCTCTGGAAGTGGCCTGATGGAAAGAAGGTACATAAAAATCTACTTATTTTTTGATTCCATTTACATGAAATGACTGATATCTGGGGAAAAGGCTTAGAAGGTAATATGAATGCCTTGCAAGCATAAAGGTCTAAGTTTCGATCTACTAAAAAGTTTATGTGAACATTATAAAAGCATGGATTCCTAACTGGTAGAATGTACAGGATGTGTAACTATAAAATAAATTTAAAATAATTTAATATAAACATATTTTGGTTATTATTCTGAATAATCAGACAAGTATCAGGGTTGAGTAGTCACACCAATGACTCAGGCTGACTCTGTATTTAATATCTTTTGCAACTTCGATCTTTTCATGTATTTTTAGAAAGAATATTAGATTTTTATGAATCTACACATTTTCTCTCTTCTACTGTACTTATTTTATATCATACCAATTTTGAGATGCATGGTTGTTAAAAGCTTCATAAGCCTATATTGCATAGTATTTCTTATAATTCACAATGCCTCAGTGCTCATTTATGCTTTTTATTTCCCAGTTGGTTTTCCATTCATTTGGAAAAAGTTCTGCATGTTCCTTCATCAAGAAATGTCAAAGGACTGATAGTTGTTCTGATGAGAATATGCTACTCAATTCCCTATTAAGAGATAAAGTAAATACCAAAAGTGCTAATATAACCTTGAACTTGAAAGTTCAAGGTTAGGAGGGTGGCTCAGTAGTAGGCACACTGTCTCACAAATCCAGGGTCCTGGAGTCAATTTCTCCAGCCTACTTCCCTACCCAAAGGAAAGGAAAGAAAATTGGAAGAGAGGAAATAATGAAAGAAGGAAGGGGGGAAGGAAGGAAAGGAGGGAGGAAGCAAGGGAGGGAGGAAGGAAGGGAGGGAGGAAGGAAGGGAGGAAGGAAGGAAGGGAGGAAGGAAGGAAGAAAAAATAGAACAAACTAAATTGGAAAACTCGGAAACTTAGAACATTACTAGAGACTTCAGAAGACAGGATTAGGAAAACACTGAGGATAAAACGGTCAGTAACTTACTGATGGAGGAAGTATATTATTACTATTATTTTAATACTTTACGGGGGGGATCCTGTGTTTCATCATTAACTTTTCTGACAGTTTATGCTTAAAGTCAGATGAATATGTAAACATATTCTCAGCAATCAGAAAGACTTCCTCACATGAAAGTCAAAGCCAGAGGAAGAAAAGGTCATTTCATCATGTCTTTATCATTAATACAGTTTCTAATGTTTGTGCTAAGGGTCTGAATAATTGCATTTTGCTAATGCTATTGCAGGCCTGAAAAGCCAGGCATGAATTTCTTTGCTGAAATATTACTTCAGGGATGTCCATGGATTTGTTGTGTTAACATATTCAGCCATGACGAGAACTGTAGATTGTATTCAAACTCAAGCATACATCCTAAAATAGATAATAAAATTGTGAAAATGAATCCTTCTATGGCATTCTTTTTGTCTTAATTATAAAGAATTATGAAGCAAATGTCTCTACTCTGGTGTATTGAATAATAAATGTTGATTTTTCACGGTTCTATAGATTGAAATTTTGTAACCAGACTTCCATCATATTTGAGCTTAGATGAGGACTTTTCTAGCTTGAAGGAAAGAGATTTCTGTTCTCACATAGCCAGGAGGTAGCTAGGACTCTTACTTTTTCTTAAAAGAATGTCAGCCCCTATTTTTCATTACATAATTTCCTTCCTAATTTTACCCTTCAAAACCCACATAGGAAGCTAACTGAGAAAAATCTATTCAATCTATAACGAGTCATAATAAAACCTTTGACAGTCAGATGATTCAGTGTGTAAAGACACTCATTGCCAATCTGAAAACCTTAATTTAGTCCCCATGACCCATGTAGTCAAATGAGAGAATGACCTACCACAAATTGTCCTTTGAATTCCACATATATGTCCCTATGAACATGCACACAAATAAATACATGTAATCAACTAAAAAGATAAAAATTTAATATACTTTTTACCTATTCATTCAGTTTCAAATTCTTACATTTTATGTCACGTTCAATATTATTTTCTTTATAAAATAAAGACCTACCTGGTTTTTTTGTTTTGAAAATCTCCACTTAAAATAATTTTAACGTTGTACTAAATATTATTTGGGGGTTTCTATCACATTTTATTTAGTTCCCAAATAAAAGACAAAAATTTTTTATATTCCTAAATATCTTTAAAGTATTAGAGCTAGGCAGATATCAACCCTCTATTCTAGTTTATCTACTTCCCTGTCAGTAATCCAGAGATATAACTTGCCATGTTCTGACTGGGCTGCTCTTACTTCAATGTGGTCTTCATGGCCATACATTCATCATCCACCCACCTCATGAAAATTTCTTACTTCTCCTCCTCTTTTCCTGGTCTGGCCCTCAGACACCCTCACTTGATTCCCAAATCAAACCTTTCTCCCTCTACTGTCCATAGAGGCTCCAGCCTTTTATTGACCACTTAAATTGAGGGGCAAAGTTTATATAGCATCATATGGAGTACTTTTGGATCTGCTTATGGAGGCAACCAGATTCTGAAAGCCAGTATTTACAACTGAAATAAAAGCAGACCAATCCATTTCCCTCCTTTTGTCTAATTAAAAAGGATTATTTCTCATATAAATAATAAGCAATATGTAATTATGATACATTATGAAAACTATTAGGCAAGAGTTACATTTAAGAATTCCAATCTGTTTATATTGGTTAATTTAGAGAAAATATTTCATTATCCATTCTACCTTGGTGAATCCAGAGTTCTGTATCTAAATCACTTTTCATTACCATCTTAATCATTTAAATCCTCTAACTTTTAAAATTTACAATTACTAACCTTAAAACATCCATTCGTAATTTAAACCACCATATACTTTAACCTTATAACTTACATTTATCATCCTTAAAAGACATCATTATATCCTAAAATATTTTTCTGTGCCATTTATAACTTAGATTTAATTGTGAGACTTGACTATATACTCTTCAATTTCATCAGAGACTGAGAAGGAATAAATATTCACTGAGTACACAGCATACAAAAATTATAGAAATGACAGAGACAGCTGATTATCTAGTTCAGCTGTCCAGATAAAATAGTTATCTTCAGCTTTTTGGCCCAGCATTGACAGGCCTATTGTGAAGCTGGAATCATGAAGGACTTGCTTACCCTATTTGACAGAGCTTAGTAATGGATTTCCCTGCATTTGTTTTTCCTTCTTGGACAGCTTACTTTCTGCAGATGCAATTCATACATTTTCTAAATGTGGTGGCTAGTTTGCCACAAATAAAGTCATCTCCAAATGCAGGTTCTTTGATGTTCATCATCTCCTTCTAGTTTGAACGGGATGCTGTCAGGAGTTGACATGTCTCAAGGTCAAAGAGGTCTTAAATTAGTAAAAAAAACGAAAACAACAAACAATGAAATCTGTAAATGCCATATTCTGTGAGTATCTCAGGTTTTTGAAGACCATCTGTCTATTCACGAAATATCTGAACAAGTGAACATTGCTTATTTCTAGCTATTTATTATTTGTCCAACCAAAAATGCATATGTCTGTGATAATTCACACTAGTATCTGACACAGCTATGAATTTGACTGTCTGACCATTAATTTGTATTTCTCAACCATCCTTAACAGTTTGCAATAGCACCTATTAAAAGGATGGTTATTAATACATGGATTTTCAAATGAGCTGCATATGTATACTATGTGCATAAGAGTTGAAACATACAGTATGTTCTAACAAAATTAACATTATTTTTTATCCATATATAAAGATTCATAGCAATGAGAACCATAAACTTATATCACTATAAAATAATTCATATAATGTAAATAAAAATAAGGTTGAGAATAGCAGCAGGCTGAAATAGAAGGGTAAACTCAATAATGTACCTTTTATTCTATTATTACTATATAATACTTTATAATATTCCTGTATATCCCCTTTTTATTTTGATCATTTCTCACCCCTATGCCTATAACATTAAATAGGACAGCAAGACAGAGGAAAGAAAAGAAGGGGGAATAAATGAAAAGTTTCAAAGCCAGAGTTAGTGGAATTTGGAACAGCATTAGTAATAGCAAGTAGTGAGACAGTCTCTCCAGAAGACCATAGTTAGTGCAACCAGATCTTGAGAGCCAGTATTTATCTTTAGAGTAGAAGCACCATCAGATTAACCCACTACAATATAGCAATTAATAAATAGTTGCTCAAAGTGTAAATCATAATTCCTTGCTTCATCTTCATCGGGACACAGTGTCAAACTTTGCTTCTGCTACTCAAAGACTTGTGACAGAATGTAATTGAAAAACTAATCAGAACCTATTACTTAATATTACCACCTCAGTGTGCTTTACAAATTAATTACTCATGATTTAGAGAAATTTTATTTTGTATTAGTTTTCTTAATATGCTCTATCTGTCTACATCTGCCATCTTGTTATCTTCTTTTTCATTTTTATGAATAACTGATAGCTCATTGTTTTATGTTTGAACTTCCTTTATAACTCTATTCAGAAACCTCAGTATAAAAAAATAACCTCTGGATGAATGTGGTATTAGTTTATAAAATTCACACTTGTGAGTCTTGTCATTGAATTCCTAAATTTTTTAACCCTTTCACAAGCATGCCTTTTGTGTTTAAAATACAATGCCATTGTTTCAGTTACCATTGTAGAATACAGTAGAGCAAATGTTAATATAAGTGGGGCGACTTAGAATTCATACCTTTGGGACTGTATAGAAAATATGGGGAATATTGGAGTGAATTTAAGAAATGGTAGGTATTCTTGGTGTCTAGCAGAGTCTTCATTGGCTATGATTACTTAACTGTTGACAGTATCAAGTAATAGATAAAGCTTGCAAAATGAATACAAACCATCTTAATCTAATATTACTAAACACAAGTGAGGTTACAAGTCTCTGCTTACATGAGAATTGGACAAATGTATCTCTTTGACCCTGACCCACAACAAAACTCTCATTTAATAAACAATGTGATATATGTGGGTAGAATTAAGTTTAGGAATCATTGTCAGTAGATAGTTACACTGAAAATGCAAGGAATATGCAGAGTAATGCTGTAATATCCTTTATCTCTAGAGTAACCACAGAATGTTATGACACTTTAGAAGATTTTAACATGATCTTATTATACATGTATATTCCATATTCATGTTAATTAGACATGTATATAAAATTTGTATGTAAACAAGTCAATATTGTGCTTGTATTTCTTGATTTTTTTACAAGTCTTTAAATAAAAATTTGAACAAACACACACAGGTATTTGTGTGTGTGTGTGTGTGTGTGTGTGTGTGTAGATGGGGAGTGTGTGTGTGTGTGTGTGTGTGTGTGTGTGTGTGTGTGTAATGGGGAGTGTGTGTCAGAGACAGAGACAGAGACAGAGACAGCATTATAGAGCCTTCCTGGTCTTGAACTCGTTAGGTAGATCAGCCTGAACTCAAGTGTGTCTGCCTTTGCATTTCAAGTATTTGGACTAAAAGCATGTGAAAATACTGATAGCCCTCTGTTAAAATGTCTAAACTTGTAAATCATTAATTTATTGATAATACTACTAACTTTTATAAGGAATAACATTTCTCTTACATTCTTAAAGACTGATTCTGTGCCTCAAAATGTATGGTATACCTTAACAGATACAGTTTAATTTTATAGATATAATGAGCAAAAATCTACTTTTGTTTTTACAATACTTTAATGAGTAGATAGAGTTAACACTCTTCACTTATGTGTCTACCTTGAATGGAAACAAGAAATTCTGTTTGCTGTGGAAAACTGAACTTGTGATTTTCTGCACCACATCATACTCAATTTAGTTACTTTTTTATTATTCAAAAAGATCCAAATGACCCTGAAAGAATTAAAATTACTCATTTATAAAAGAAATCTTTAAAAAGTACATAGTAACGGTTGTTACCATTATCTAAGGAAAGACTAATTTTCTATGCTGTTGTTGCCTCTAATCAAACAAGTAACTCTCAAGTGCAGGTACTAGAACAGATGGCAAAACCTTCAAACATTAGAGTTTATATCTGCGAAAGACACACTTTATTCTAAAATTGCCACTTGGGAACATAAAGTGCTCTCATGAGAAAAACACATTTTACACTTTAAAGGCAGTCCATAAAATAAAGACAGATGTTAAAATGACTTCTTAATTAACACAAAACAAACATTCACCTACAGCATGGGGATAAAACAGTGCAATTAAGTTGAACCCTTTAAAAATCTCCTGGGACATATTTTGTGTCAGGAAACACCAAATGATTAACATAGCATTTTCTTCATCTTCTATTAAAATGGAATAAATATTATTTATCTACAGTTCAGTGACTTTATAGATGATAGAAAATGATAGATTTTATTTCCTTTAATTTTTTTTTTTTTTGGTAAAACTTGTACTTGAATCTTAAGACTGTGATAGATACAAACAAATATTCTTTTCTACTATGCAACTAATTTTACACATAACCTAGAACCCTAAGGCTCTTGGTACACAATGGTATAAAATAGAGTTCTAATTGTAAGTCTCCCATACTAGTAGGCCATCATGAATGCAGTCAGAGTCTTGGGCCAAGAAATTGAGCTGAGGCGGCAGGGTGCAGTTTACTGCTATTGGGCTTGCTCCAGGGGGCACCAGCGGGCAGTTGATTATTGGGGGGGGGTCTTGACTGCTTGTTCCTGGTGCTAGCAATCCTCTAGGAGTGCAGTCACTACCTAGTTCTCCCTGATGCCACCATGCCTCTGGGAATGCAGAAAAAGCTGTAGACCAGAAAGAGGAGCCTACAGAATACAAGGCACACCTGACATCTCCAGATTACAGTTTTAATACCTTCGCACTCTTGCTGAAATATCCTTCTTCCCACACTCATGAGTTTTGGGTTTTTAATTGCACAAGATCTACAAATTTTTACCCTGTCAAAATTAGCAACAGATGGGGAAGGGATTATGAGAGATCCGCCCATCCCTGGGAGAATTTGCACATGAATACGTACAGCTAGAACAGTTCTATTTTCTTCAATGGTGTACCCACTGGTTAATTGCCTATGTAACAGTAAACAAAGCCTACCCATGCTGGTGCAAGTCACTATAATTAAATTAAAATTCACTCAGTTGTTTTGCATTTTCTACATGCAGAATTGTTTTTCCAGTAGATAATAATGATGATTTTCCCTTCTCTAGTCGGTAGAAGCCTAACTTTTTGTTTCTTACCATTTTTGCTATTTTAATGTATTGATTTTGTTTCGTTTATGTATTTTTCTTTAATTTCCCATTTCTAATATTGTTTCTGTATAGTTAGCTTTGGTCAATTTAGCTTAACATATAGTTTAGTTTATTATCTTATTTGTTACTTTTACTCTACCTGATATTAATTACAAGTATTGTAGTTTAACTCTTGTTATTTATTTAGATTTTTTATTTTTTTTATAATATAAACACAGTATCAACTTATCTCATCAACTATATTTTCTGTCAGGAAAAATAGCTTATTAATATATTTTTCTTATTTTCTTGGGAACCTAATAATTTTCATAGCATATTAGATATTGTTAAATAACTATATCCCTAGCTGGTTATAGGGAATGTCTTCCTTTCCATAGATCTGAGCTTTTCCATATCTATGTCTTACATTTCCTTAAGTTTTGAACAGATATTATTAGTGCTGCAGACCTGGGGGTAATGAATAGGTTGACTTTAATCATACCAGAAGCAGAGCTTACAAATCTTGAATTTAAGCTTATATAGCATATTACTACTTGATTATTTTCCTCAGCCTACCAAATAGTGAAGCCTTGTTCATTTTCATCTTATTATCTATGCTACCCATCCAAAAATGGGCCAAAGTACACCAATTGTTTCCATGGGGTATTGGTTTGCTATGATCCACTCATCTACTTGGGAATACCAGTGATAGTTCCATTTCCAGAATATTTTATATAATTCAGCAATAATTCTGGGTGTATAGGTTTCCTTCTGTTATTAGATGACTCATGTGGAATGTATAATTGAAATTTTCATATTGATTTTCATAATGATTTCACTTGTATTTGTTCCAGCAGGAAATAACAGTTTTTTTTACTCTACATTCTCATGATTATTTGTCATTGTCCATTTTTTTGAAGATCCTCATTCTGACTCAAGTAAGATGAAATTTCAAAGTATTTCTAATCTACATTTGTCTAATGTCTAAGAATGTTGAATCATTTAAAAATCATTCTTTTTGATTATTTAAGTTTCTTCTTTTGATAACTGACTATCCATTTTATTAGGCCATTTTATGGGTTGCAGAAATTTTTCCTCATGTTATAACTTTATGATTGTTTATATATCCTAAGTATAAATGCTCTGCCTTAAGTCTAGCCAGAGAATATTCTATCCTATTCTGTATGTTGTACATTCACTCTATTGCAAGTTTTCTTTTATTACAAAACTTTTATTTCATAAGACAAGAGAAAGTTACAAATGGATATATACAAGCTTCAAGTTACCCTTATTTGAAGATGATGCGATTTGATACATAAAATATCCTTTAATTTCTCCCAGAAAGCTCTTAGATATAATACACACTTTTAGTAAAGTTTCAAAATACTTAGGTACAAAATTAAGTCTTTTTTTGTAGATACCAAGAACATACTCAATGAAAAAGATGTTGTAATATATGTGATTTACAACAGTTCCAAAAGTAGTACGTAGGAATAAACCTAACCAGAGAAATAAAATCCTCTATGAAGTCCATTCTCTTATTTGTAGAAGACAAGTCTCCTGTCATTGAAGGAGGGATCTTTTGTTTGACTCTTTACCTGTATGTCAATCTCTCCAATAAGCTTTTGACTGCTTATTCATTCTTCTTGTCTTCAACAAGGCACATAGAAGCTATGAAATTGAACTGAGTTTGAGGCTTAGCATTATATATCCAAGCTGGACTGCTCCTGAATTATTTCTAAGCTATCATCTACATATATTAATAAGGTACAAGGCAGGGATGTATCAGAATTTCGTGTGCTGGGATAGTTTTGATTCCTTTTTCTTTGATTCTATAAATATTGATTCAAGCTACTGCTGTCCCCTAAAGTTCATTTACAGAAAATAAAAGTTCTTTTTGCTGTTTCATATATTTGCCTATCATTAACACTGTGCCTTAGTATTTCATTTGGTAATTTGTGCTTATGATTTTTGAGATGGAAATGTGAAAAAAAGGTCAAAAAAGAAAATTCTCCCACCACATACTAATCAAATCACTGTACAGAACAAAGAAAGAATATTAAAAATTACAAGGGGAAAAAGCAAAGTAACATATAAAAGCAAACCTTTCAGAATTACACCTGCTTGTCAAAAAACTCTAAAATTCAGGAAAGCCTGGAAAGATGCCTTGTAATATCTTCGAGACCACAGATGCAAACTTATTCAGACTATTATACCCAACAAAACTTTGCAACTATCACCGTAAATGGAGAAACAATATACTTCAAGAAAAAGGAAAATTGAAGCATCTATCCATAAATCTAATCCTCTAAGTGATATTAGAAGGAGAACTCCAACACAAAGAGGTTAACAACTTCCAATTTAGAAGAGAAATAAATAATGCCATACAGAAATTTATAAACGGGAAACATATGTATATACAAACACCCACACACACACACACACACACACACACACACAGAGGGAGAGAGAGAGAGAGAGAGAGAGAGAGAGAGAGAGAGAGAGAGAGAGAGAGAGAGAGAGAGACTACCACAGACAACATCAAAATAACAGGAATTAACAATCACTGTTCATTAATATCACTCAAAATCAATATATTTTATTCAACAATAAAAATGACATAGGCTAATAAAGTGGATGCAAAACCAAGATTCATCATTCTGCTGCATGTAAGAAACACATCTCAGAAATAAACCAATTACCTTAGAATAAAGGGCTAGCAAAGATTTTCCATGCAAAGAGACTGAAGAACAAAGCTAGAGTAGCTATTCTAATATCTAATTAAATAAACTTTTAACCATAATTAAAAGAGATGAGGAAGGACACTTCTACCAAGAAGATGTCTCAAATTTGAATATCTATACCCCAGATCCAAGGGCACCAACATTCGTAAAAGAAATATTACTGATGCTTAAATCACACATTTAATCTCACACATTAATAGTGAAAGACTTTAAGAGCAACACCCCACTTTTGCCAATGGATAGGTTATCCACACAGAAACAGAAACATAATGAAACTAATGAAAGTTATAAATGAAATGGACCTAAGACATATCCACAGAATATTTTGCCCAAACACATAAGAATGTACCTTTTCTTCTTAGCACGTCACAGATCTCCAAAATGAAAAGTATAGTTGGTCAACAGATACAAGAAAAATGAAACAACCTCCTGCATCTTCTCAGACTGCTACACATTAAAGCTGGAATTGAACATGAGCAAAACAACAAAAAGCCTACAAACTTATGAAAACTGAATAACTTCCTACTCAATGACTACTGGGTCAAAGAAGAAATAGGAAAAGAAAGTTTAAAACTTTCTAGAATTCAATGAAAATGGAGGCATGATATACCCAAACTTATGGGGTACAATGAAAGCAGTGCTCATCTAATTATACTATTATTATTATTATTATTATTATTATTATTATTATTCTTGTTGTTCTTGTTGTTCTTGTTGTTCTTGTTGTTCTTGTTCTTGTTTTGATGATGATGTTAGTATTAATATTAGTATTATATATTGAGTCAGGATCCTGCTGAGATCATGCTGGGAACCAGTACCTAGACCAATCTGACCTCCAATTCACAGAAATTCTCTTGGTTCTATTGCAATTAAATGAGTGCACCATGATGGTACATCATCTGTTTATTTATCATCTATCTATCTATCTATCTATCTATCTATCTATCTATCCTTCTATCTATCTATCTATCTATCTATCTATCCTTCTATCTATCTATCTATCTATCCTTCTATCTATACTATATCTATATCTATATCTATATCGGTATCTATATAGCCATCTATCCATCTGCTTGTTTGTCGATCCATCTGCCCATCCATCTATCCACCTGCCCATCCATCCATCCATAGATCCAAAGATCCATAGACCCACAGATCTATAGATCCATACATACATATATACATCTATCATCTACTTGTCTATCTATCTATCTATCTATCTATCTATCTATCTATCTATCTATCCATCCATCAACTAATTTACTTACTTGTTTAATTTTGTTTTGAGACAGAGTCTACCTATGTATTCCTGACTATCTTGAAGGTCACTGTGTAGACTGGCTAAGTCTGGAACCACAGATATCCGTAACTCAGCCTATAGGAAAGTTTCTTGGAGTTCTAGGACAATTAATTCTATTTGTGTTTATATGTTTTTTAAACTATTTTGACTGACTAACAAAACAACTAAGTAACTAAGACTGCCTGGAATACAGAAGAAACTCGAGGATGATTAATTACCTTTATTTTTTATTATGCATTTTGATTAAAAAAATAACAGAAACATTAAAAGTATCTATTTCATCTAACATAAAAAATAGTCAAATCTGTTGATGATATGAGTCTTCTGGCTGCTTTTGGGTGTTCCTTCACAATTTTGAGTATGTAAACTAGGTTTAATTTGGTTCTCTGCCCCTGGAGCCTAATAAATAGAGAAACAAAAGTGATCTGGGAAAGTAGGTCATATGGCTGCCTCCATAATGATGACATCAGCAGCCAAGATGGCTGCCACGCACATGGCAGCCTCTATCTAAGTGAGGTCAATGTGCAACCAAGTGACAGAACAAGGAGTTAGAAAAATCATGCAAAAGCAAAATCTTGCAGAGGTTAAAGAATGAAAATGAAGTTGGGCATGGAAGTGCATGCCTTTAATGGCAGTCTCTGGGAGGCAGAGAAAAACAGGCTGAGTTCCAATACAGTGAGTTTTACCATTAAGAAATTTGACAGATCTTATACTAGCAACTTAATAGCATACCAGAAAATTCTATGATAAAAAGAAGCAAGGGGGTTGGGGATTTACCTCAATGGTAGAGCGCTTGCCTAGCAAGTGCAAGGCCCTGGGTTCAGTCCTCAGCTCCGAAAAAAAAAAAAAAAAAAAAAGAAGAAGAAGAAGCAAGGATACCCAAGAGAAATAGATGGCAGCAAGTTATCAAACTCATGGTCAAATTCAAGAAGTTAGAAACAAAGAGAAAAATTCAATACATTAACAAAACCAAGAGTTGGTTCTTTGAGAAAATCAGCAAGATAGGCAAATGCTTAGCCAAATTACTAAAGGGCAGAGAGTCCAAATTATCAAAATCAGAAATGTAAAGGGGGTGCATCTTCTGATCCAGTAATTCAATTAAAACTGAGAAAAAGCTCAAAATTGAATTATTGACACAGGAGTCTCTAATGGCTGGAAATCACTTAAAGAAATGTTCAAGGCCCGAATCTAAACATAGTAAAAGCAATATACAGCTAACCAGTAGTTAACATCAAACTAAATGGAGAGAAACTTGAAGCAATCCCACTAAAATCAGGGACTAGACAAGGCTGCCCACTCTCTCAATACTTATTCAGTATAGTACTGGAAGTCCTAGACAGAGCAAAAGGAGGTCAAAGGTCAACAAACTGGAAGGGAAGAAATCAAAATATCACTATTGCAGATGATAGGATAATGTACTTAAACAACCCTAAGAGTTCCTCCAGAGAACTACTTAACCTGATAAACAACTTCAGCAAAATGTCGAGGTATAAAATTAAGTCAAAAAAATCAGTAGCCTTCTGCTACTTAAAGAATAAACAGGCTGGGAATGAAATTAAGGAAATGACACCCTCCACAACAGTCCCAAATTACATAAAATATCTTGGTGTGACTTTAACCAAGCAAGTGAAAGATCTGTATGACAAGACCTTCAAATCTCTGAAGAAAGAAATTGAGGAAGATCTCAGAAGATGGAAAGATCTTCCATGCTCATGGATTGGCAGGATGAATTTAGTAAAGATGGCCATTTTGGCAAAAGCAATCTACAGATTCAATGCAATGCCCATCAAAATTCCTACTCAATTTTTATACAGATAGAAAGAGCAATTTGCAAATACATTTGGAATAACAAAAAACCCAGGATAGCAAAAACTAAACTCAACAATAAAAGAACTTCTTGGGGAAATCACCATCCATGACTTCAAGCAGTATTACAGAGCAATAGTGATAAGAAACTGTATGGTATTGGTACAGAGACTGGCAGGTAGATCAGTGGAACAGAATTGAAGACCCAGAAATGAACACACACACCTATAGCCACTTGATCTTTGACAAAGGAGATAAAACCATCCTATGAACGAAAGATAGCATTTTGAACAAATGGTGCTGGTTCCACTGGAGATCAGCACGTAGAAGAATGCAAATAGAACCATTATCACACTGTACAAAGCTTAAGTCCAAATGGATCAAGGACCTTCACATCAAACCAGATACACTCAAATTAATAGAAGAAAAAGTGGGGAAGAGTCTCAAACACATGGGCACTCGGGAAAATTTCCTGAACAAAACACCTATGGCTCATGCTCTAAGATCAAGAATTGACAAATGGGACCTCATAAAACTGCAAAGCTTCTGTAAGGCAAAGGACACTGTTGTTAGGACACAATGGCAACCAACAGATTGGGAAAAGATCTTTACCAATCCTACATCTGATGAGGGCTAATATCCAAAATATGCAAAGAGCTCAAGGAGTTACACTTCAGAGAGCCAAATCACTCTATTAAAAAATGGGGTACAGAGCTAAACAAAACATTCTCAACTGAGGATTATCGAATGGCCAAAAAGCACATAAAGAAATATTCAACATCCTTAGTCATTAGGGAAATGCAAGTCAAAGCAACCCTGAGATTCTACCTCACACCAGTCAGAATTGCTGAGTTAAAAAACTCATGTGACAGCAGATGATGGTGAGGATGTGGAGAAAGAACACTCCTCCATTGTTGGTGGGATTGCAAACTTGTACAACCACTCTGGAAATCAGTCTGGAGGTTCCTCAGAAAGTTGGACATTACACTACCTGAGGACCCAGCTATACCTCTCTTGGGCACATACCCAAAAGATACTC
The DNA here is from genome assembly GCF_021556685.1 of Rattus norvegicus. NCBI lineage: Eukaryota > Metazoa > Chordata > Mammalia > Rodentia > Muridae > Rattus > Rattus norvegicus. Next base: position 24,816,789 of record NC_141539.1, on the reverse strand, counting down.
CAACATACAACAAAGACACATGCTCTACTATGTTTTAGTAGCCTTATTTATAATAGCCAGAAGCTGGAAATAACCCAGATGCCCTTCAACAGAGGATTGGATTAAAAAAATGTGGTACATCTACACAATGGAATACAGCTCAGCTATCAAAAATAAGGACTTCATGAAATCATAGGTAAATGGAATGAACTAGAAAACATCATCCTGAATGAAGTTCTCAGTCACAGAAAAACACACTTGTATGAACTCAATGACAAGTGGATATTAGCCAAAAAGCTCAAATTACCCAAGATGCAATCTACAGACCACAGGAAGCTGAAGAAGAAAGATGACCAAAATGCAGATGATCCCACTCCTTAAAAGGGGGAAAATTATTCATAGGAGGAGATATGGAAGCAAAGTTTAGAGCAGCGACTCAAGGAATGGCCATTCAGAGACTGACCCACATGTGGTCCATATATATATACCAAAACTAGATAAGATTGATGAAGCTAAAAATGCATGCGAAAAGGGACTGAATATAGATTTCTCCTGAGAGACACATCCACAGCATGTCCAATACAGAGGTCAATGCTAGCAGCAAACCACTGAACTGAGAATAGGACACTCTTCTGGGGAATTAGAGGAAGGATTGAAAGGGTTGAAGGAGCTTGCAACCCCATAAAAACAACAATGCTAACCAACCAAAGCTTCCAGGGACTAAACCACTACCGAAAGACTATACATGGACTGACCCAGGGCTCCAACTTTATATGTAGCAGAGAATAGCCTTATTGGGGCACCAGTGGAAGGGAAAGCCCTTGGCCTTGCCAAGGTTGGACCCCCAGTGCAGGGGAATATGGGGGAGGGCAATAAGTGGGATGCATAGGGGGAATACCCATATGGGGGAGGGGGAAGGGAGGTAATGGGGGCGAATGGACAGGAAACCGGGAAGGGAAATAACCTTTGAAATGTAAGTAAAGAAATATATAATAAAAATTTAAAAAAGAAATGTTTAATGTTTTTAGTATGATGGAAATGGAAATCATATTGACTATGAGATTCCATCTTAGACCCTTTAGAATGGCTAAGATCAAAAACACAAGCAATTGCTCATATTGGAGAATATCTGAAATGAAGAGAATACTCTTCTATTGTTGTAGGAGTGCAAACTTGTACAACCACTCTAGAAAATTGGCAATTTCTCAGAAAGTTGGAAATAGTTCTACCTTAAGACCCAGCTATACCACTCCTGGGCATGTATCCAAAAGGTGCTGTACCACAAAGACAATTGTTCAGCTATGTTTATAGCAGCTTTATTTGTAATAACCAGCAACTAAAAGCAACCCAGATATTGTCCCTCAACCAAAAAAAATATGGGTAAAGAAGATGTGTAGCATTTAAAGAATGGAATACTCTTCAGCTATTAAAAACAATGATATCATGAAATTTGCAGGAAACTGGAGGGAAATAGAAAATATCCTGAGAGAGGTAACCAACATACTAAAGGACATGCATGATATGTACTCACAACTGGATGTTAGCCATAAAAGGCAGGAAAAACATGCTCCATTCCATAGACCCCCGAGAAGGTAACAAATAAGTAGAGCTCAAGGGAGGATACTTGGATCTCATTGAGAAAGGGAAAGACAATAGCTATTATAGTTTGATGGAGTAAGGAAACAAATTTGGAGACTGGTGGGGAGGGAACAGAAGAGGAGAACAGCAAGAGAGAGAACTGGTTGAGAAAATTGCAATCAGTGGCAGAAAGCATGTTTGGAATAAGCTAGAAACCTAGGATAGTGGGATCAACCAGGAATTTATGAGGATAACCCTAGCTACAACTCCTGTCAATGAGGAACGTGAAGACTGAAATGGCTTCTGGTACTAGGCAAGTCTAGTAAAAGGAACACCCCAACCTAGTCCCAAAACCTTTGTCCCACAATTTATTCTGCCTATAAGATATTTAGAGATAAAGATGAAGAAATTGAGTGAAAGAGTAACCAATAAAAGGCACAACTTAAGACCTATGCCATGATATTTAGCCTAGCCCTGACACTATTAATTATATTCTGCTATACTTGAAGAGAGGAGCCTAGTATAACTGTCATCAGAGAGACTTCACCCAGCACCAGATGAAAACAGATGCAGAGGCTCACATCCAGATATTACACTGAGCTCAGGAATCTTGTCGAAGAGAGGGAGGGAGGATAGAAGGAGACAGAGTAGTCGAGGACACCACAAAAAAAGGCAACAAACCTGGTCCCACAGGGACTCATAGAGACTGAAGCACCAACCAAAAAGCCATGGGATGGACCTAGGCCCTTGGCATATATGTAACAAATTTGCATCTTGGTCTTCAGAGAAGACCCCTAACAATAGGAGCAGGAACGGTCTCTAACTCTGTTACCTGCATTTGGATTTGCCCCCTAACTGGACAGCTTTGTCTAGCCTCAATAGAAGAAGATGCACCCAGTCCTACTAGAACTTGATATGCCAAGGCAGATTGGTGTATGTAGGAGTCCTCTTCTTCTTTGAGGAGAAAAGGAGGGAGGGATGGTGGGAGGGGAGGTGAGAAGGAGGGATTGAGAAGAGAGGAGGGAGGGGAAGTTGCAATGTGGATTTAAAGGAAATTAATTAATTAATAATTAATGGGAAAAGGAAGTATGACTTGAAAATATCCAAAATTGAATGTGTGATAAATATATATGTGTATGTGTGTGTGAGTGTATCAAAAGAAAAAAATTTGTCCAAATATATTTTATATAACAGTAATATGAATAGAATACAAAATATTACATTAAATATTGACTCCTTTGAGTTTAGCACAAATAATTAAAACAAGATATAGAATATCATAAAAATAAGATTTTTTTTACATTTTCTCTGACAGTGCTTTCTGGAATATGATTCTTCTATCATCTATTCCTTGATACTCTCTTCTAGTTCCTCCTCCATCCTTCCTCTTGGTGGCACTGGTACTTTCTCTACAGTACAGGGTGCTGTAGTATAGAACTCATGTACCCATCTGACTAACAACTGTTCCTGAGCCCCAGCAGGAAGGATGTGTTCCACTTAGACACATAGTTCTGCAATGTTCCAACACAGCCCTTGATTCATGAGCTATTTTGGAACAGTATACTTAGCAAAGTAATCAATTATCTTGGTTGTTTGGCTGTCCGATTTTAAATAGGCCTCAGAACATTGTTCATTTCCTCATAGGTCTTAGAACATTGTCATTTCCCAGTAACTCTCTCTTACTTAATGGAAACTGTTGAAACTAATAGAAGTGTGTCTATTCAACTGATTAAAACAGCTTTTAGTAATCATAGATTTTGAGCTGATCTGTCTCATAAATAAGAGTGTTTTTTCCTACAGCAGTAAAATATGACCACTAGATTTCCTTTACAACTCTGTCACTGGAATTGACAAATTAACAAATTAAAAGAAAAGCTAATTGTCCATTCATACAATAAATCAAAGTGCTATAAAATAGGTAATTAGAAAAATATAAATTAATTCAGTAAAGTGAGACAAGTAGATTGGAATTAAAATAAAATTGTAGCATTCTGTGTTCTGAAATAGTTCTCCTCATCAAGAAAATGCAATTTTAAAAATCATCGGTCTTTAGTTTTTAATTGAAAATAGATTTTTAACAGAATATATTCTGATTATGTTTGCTGCTTCCCAAAGTCTACTCTGAGCCCAAATAATAATAATAATAATAATAATAATAATAATAATAATAATAATAATAATAATAACAGTAATAATAATAATAATATACCAGAATAGGACAAAACAATCAGACAGAAAAAGTAAAGAGTCAAGAAAAAAAATCCATAAGAAACACATGAGACACAAGAGACACAAACACTGACACACATAGACATTCCTTAAAATCTTAAAATTGAAAACCCTAATACACAAACAAACAAAATAAATAATAAGAAGAAAATCTCTGAGGCTACCAGTGATTTTATTTTGCATTGTCCATCTATTACTATGCATGACAATGGGCATGTAAATGGTGCATACATCCAGTGAGACTAAAATAACATATTTTAAAGTGGTTAAGAATGTTTTTCCACATAGAAGAAAACTTCCCTAACCTAAAAAAAGAGATACCCATAGGCATACAAGAAGCCTACAGAACTCCAAATAGATTGGACCAGAAAAGAAACACCTCCCGTCACATAATAGTCAAAACACCAAACGCACAAAATAAAGAAAGAATATTAAAAGCTGTAAGGGGAAAAGGTCAAGTAACATATAAAGGCAGACCTATCAGAATCACACCAGACTTCTCGCCAGAAACTATGAAGGCCAGAAGATCCTGTACTGATGTCATACAGACCCTAAGAGAACACAAATGCCAGCCCAGGTTACTGTATCCTGCAAAACTATCAATTAACATAGATGGAGAAACCAAGATATTCCATGACAAAACCAAATTTACACAATATCTTTCTACAAATCCAGCACTACAAAGGATAATAAATGGTAAAGCCCAACATAAGGAGGCAAGCTATACCCTAGAAGAAGCAAGAAACTAATCGTCTTGGCAACAAAACAAAGAGAATGAAAGCACACAAACATAACCTCACGTCCAAATATGAATATAATGGGAAGCAATAATCACTATTCCTTAATATCTCTCAATGTCAATGGCCTCAACTCCCCAATAAAAAGACATAGATTAACAAACTGGATACGCAACGAGGACCCTGCATTCTGCTGCCTACAGGAAACACACCTCAGAGACAAAGACAGACATTACCTCAGAGTGAAAGGCTGGAAAACAACTTTCCAAGCAAATGGTCAGAAGAAGCAAGCTGGAGTAGCCATTCTAATATCAAATAAAGTCAATTTCCAACTAAAAGTCATCAAAAAAGATAAGGAAGGACACTTCATATTCATCAAAGGAAAAATCCACCAAGATGAACTCTCAATCCTAAATATCTATGCCCCAAATACAAGGGCACCTACATATGTAAAAGAAACCTTACTGAAGCTCAAAACACACATTGCACCTTACACAATAATAGTGGGAGATTTCAACACCCCACTCTCATCAATGGACAGATCATGGAAACAGAAATTAAACAGAGATGTAGACAGACTAAGAGAAGTCAAGAGCCAAATGGACTTAACGGATATTTATAGAACATTCTATCCTAAAGCAAAAGGATATACCTTCTTCTCAGCTCCTCATGGTACTTTCTCCAAAATTGACCATATAATTGGTCAAAAAACGGGCCTCAACAGGTACAGAAAGATAGAAATAATCCCATGCGTGCTATCGGACCACCACGGCCTAAAACTGGTCTTCAATAACAATCAAGGAAGAATGCCCACATATACTTGGAAATTGAACAATGCTCTACTCAATGATAACCTGGTCAAGGAAGAAATAAAGAAAGAAATTAAAAACTTTTTAGAATTTAATGAAAATGAAGGTACAACATACCCAAACTTATGGGACACAATGAAAGCTGTGGTAAAAGGAAAACTCATAGCGATGAGTGCCTGCAGAAAGAAACAGGAAAGAGCATATGTCAGCAGCTTGATAGCACACCTAAAAGCTCTAGAACAAAAAGAAGCAAATACACACAGGAGGAGTAGAAGGCAGGAAATAATCAAACTCAGAGCTGAAATCAACCAAGTAGAAACAAAAAGGACCATAGAAAGAATCAACAGAACCAAAAGTTGGTTCGTTGAGAAAATCAACAAGATAGATAAACCCTTAGCCAGACTAACGAGAGGACACAGAGAGTGCGTCCAAATTAACAAAATGAGAAATGAAAAGGGAGACATAACAACAGATTCAGAGGAAATTCAAAAAATCATCAGATCTTACTATAAAAACCTATATTCAACAAAACTTGAAAATCTTCAGGAAATGGACAATTTCCTAGAGAGATACCAGGTACCGAAGTTAAATCAGGAACAGATAAACCAGTTAAACAACCCCATAACTCCTAAGGAAATAGAAGCAGTCATTAAAGGTCTCCCAACTAAAAAGAGCCCAGGTCCAGACGGGTTTAGTGCAGAACTCTATCAAACCTTCAGAGAAGACCTCATACCAATATTATCCAAACTATTCCACAAAATTGAAACAGATGGATCACTACCGAATACCTTCTACGAAGCCAAAATTACTCTTATAGCTAAACCACACAAAGACACAACAAAGAAAGAGAACTTCAGACCAATTTCCTTTATGAATATCGATGCAAAAATACTCAACAAAATTCTGGCAAACCGAATCCAAGAGCACATCAAAACAATCATCCACCATGACCAAGTAGGCTTCATCCCAGGCGTGCAGGGATGTTTTAATATACGGAAAACCATCAACGTGATCCATTATATAAACAAACTGAAAGAACAAAACCACATGATCATTTCATTAGATGCTGAGAAAGCATTTGACAAAATTCAACACCCCTTCATGATAAAAGTCCTGGAAAGAATAGGAATTCAAGGCCCATACCTAAACATAGTAAAAGACATATACAGCAAACCAGTTGCTAACATTAAACTAAATGGAGAGAAACTTGAAGCAATCCCACTAAAATCAGGGACTAGACAAGGCTGCCCACTCTCTCCCTACTTATTCAATATAGTTCTTGAAGTTCTAGCCAGAGCAATCAGACAACAAAAGGAGATCAAGGGAATACAGATCGGAAAAGAAGAGGTCAAAATATCCCTATTTGCAGATGACATGATAGTATATTTACGTGATCCCAAAAGTTCCACCAGAGAACTACTAAAGCTGATAAACAACTTCAGCAAAGTGGCTGGGTATAAAATTAACTCAAATAAATCAGTTGCCTTCCTCTATACAAAAGAAAAACAAGCCGAGAAAGAAATTAGGGAAACGACACCCTTCATAAGAGACCCAAATAATATAAAGTACCTCGGTGTGACTTTAACAAAGCAAGTAAATGATCTGTACAATAAGAACTTCAAGACACTGAAGAAAGAAATTGAAGAAGACCTCAGAAGATGGAAAGATCTCCCATGCTCATGGATTAGCAGGATTAATATAGTAAAAATGGCCATTTTACCAAAAGCAATCTACAGATTCAATGCAATCCCCATCAAAATACCAATCCAATTCTTCAAAGAGTTAGACCGAACAATTTGCAAATTCATCTGGAATAACAAAAAACCCAGGATAGCTAAAGCTATCCTCAACAATAAAAGGACTTCAGGGGGAATCACTATCCCTGAACTCAAGCAGTATTACAGAGCAATAGTGATAAAAACTGCATGGCATTGGTACAGAGACAGACAGATAGACCAATGGAATAGAATTGAAGACCCAGAAATGAACCCACACACCTATGGTCACTTGATTTTTGACAAAGGAGCCAAAACCATCCAATGGAAAAAAGATAGCATTTTCAGCAAATGGTGCTGTTTCAACTGGAGGTCAACATGTAGTAGAATGCAGATCGATCCATGCTTATCACCCTGTACAAAGCTTAAGTCCAAGTGGATCAAGGACCTCCACATCAAACCAGACACACTCAAACTAATAGAAGAAAAACTAGGAAAGCATCTGGAACACATGGGCACTGGAAAAAATTTCCTAAACAAAACACCAATGGCTTATGCTCTAAGATCAAGAATCGACAAATGGGATCTCATAAAACTGCAAAGCTTCTGTAAGGCAAAGGACACTGTGGTTAGGACAAAACGGCAACCAACAGATTGGGAAAAGATCTTTACCAATCCTACAACAGATAGAGGCCTTATATCCAAAATATACAAAGAACTCAAGAAGGTAGACCGCAGGGAAACAAATAACCCTATTAAAAAATGGGGTTCAGAGCTAAACAAAGAATTCACAGCTGAGGAATGCTGAATGGCTGAGAAACACCTAAAGAAATGTTCAAAATCTTTAGTCATAAGGGAAATGCAAATCAAAACAACCCTGAGATTTCACCTCACAACAGTGAGAATGGCTAAGATCAAAAACTCATGGGACAACAGATCCTGGCGAGGATGTGGAGAAAGAGGAACACTCCTCCATTGTTGGTGGGATTGCATACTGGTACAACCATTCTGGAAATCAGTCTGGAGGATCCTCAGAAAATTGGACATTGAACTGCCTAAGGATCCAGCTATACCTCTCTTGGGCATATACCCAAAAGATGCCCCAACATATAAAAAAGACACGTGCTCCACTATGTTCACTGCAGCCTTATTTATAATAGCCAGAAGCTGGAAAGGACCCAGATGCCCTTCAACAGAGGAATGGATACAGAAAATGTGGTACATCTACACAATGGAATATTACTCAGCTATCAAAAACAACGACTTTATGAAATTCGTAGGCAAATGGTTGGAACTGGAAAATATCATCCTGAGTGAGCTAACCCAATCACAGAAAGACATACATGGTATGCACTCATTGATAAGTGGCTATTAGCCCAAATGCTTGAATTACCCTAGATGCCTAGAACAAATGAAACTCAAGACGGATGATCAAAATGTGAATGCTTCACTCCTTCTTTTAAAGGGGAACAAGAATACCCTTGGCAGGGAAGAGAGAGGCAAAGATTAAAACAGAGACTGAAGGAACACCCATTCAGAGGCTGCCCCACATGTGGCCCATACATATACAGCCACCCAATTAGACAAGATGGATGAAGCAAAGAAGTGCAGACCGACAGGAGCCAGATGTAGATCGCTCCTGAGAGACACAGCCAGAATACAGCAAATACAGAGGCAAATGCCAGCAGCAAACCACTGAACTGAGAATAGGACCCCCGTTGAAGGAATCAGAGAAAGAAATGGAAGAGCTTGAAGGGTTCGAGACCCCATATGTACAACAATGCCAAGCAACCAGAGCTTCCAGGGACTAAGCCACTACCTAAAGACTATACATGGACTGACCCTGGACTCTGACCTCATAGGTAGCAATGAATATCCTAGTAAGAGCACCAGTGGAAAGGGAAGCCCTGGGTCCTGCTAAGACTGAACCCCCAGTGAACTAGACTGGTGGGGGGAGGGCGGCAATGGGGGGAGGTTTGGGAGGGGAACACCCATAAGGAAGGGGAGGGAGGAGGGGGATGTTTGCCCGGATACCGGGAAAGGGAATAACACTCAAAATGTATATAAGAAATACTCAAGTTAATAAAAAAAAATAAAATGTAAAAAAAAAAGAATGTTTTTCGTTAAGGATTGTATTTTTTGCTATTTAATCTTTAGAATTCTTGCCTTTTCCTGTTTATCTACAAAATATATTTCCTGACAAACTGATGCCGCATTTTAATTTAGTTTCTGTGTTATCAAAATCAAGTTAAATTAAGGCTCTAAGGGGTCAAATACTTCACAATGCAAATGTTCCTATTGTAATTATTTTTTTAGTATAGTGTTTTTTTTATTCACTCTATTCTAGAGTGTTTTTCTTTTGTTCTACTAAACCACTGATCAAAAGTCAGTGAGGAAGCAAAAGGTTTATTCTGGTTGCACTCCATATTCAATGGGAGTCCATGTAGGAGCTCAAGGCAGGAACCTGGATTTGGGAACTGAAGCAAATGCGAAGGAATATTGCTTGCTTGCTTCGTTTCCTGACTTGTTTAGCTACCTTTCTTAAAAAGCCAAGGGATGCCAAGTTTACAATGAACCGGGTCATCCAACATTAATCAGTAAACAGAGAATGTTGCACAGACTTGCATATAGGCTAGTGCACAAAGATAATGCCTTTACCTAAAGCCTTCTTTCAAGGGCTAGTGGGAGTGAGGGTGTCTCTGAGTCTTCAGTCTACTCTTGCAATACCCCTACTTCTACTGGGTTGCCTTGTCTAGCTTTGATATGAGGGTTTTTTAATGCCTAATCTAATTGCATCATGCTATGTTGTGTTTGGTTGATCTCCCTGTGAGCCCTGCTCTTTTCTAAAGGAAAAGGAAATAAGAGTGGATCTGGGGGAGAGTCAAGGTGACATGGGAGGACTGGGAGCAGTAGAAAGACAAGGGGCTGTGGTTGGCATGTACTGTATGTCAGAAAGAAAAGTGTTTTTCACAGCCCCTATGCCTTATGTAAACCTAAGGATTATGTTGTATTTAAAATAAAATAAAACTATATTTTGCTACCTGTGCTTTTTGATATCATCAGAAGAATCAAATAGCACCTCTGTGTTTTATATATAGCTTGCTTGTTTTCTTGCTAAAAGATACTCCATGTGCTTAACAGTGTTAGACAATCTAAGATAACACTATGGATGGGAAAATATAGTGCCTATTAATTAGATAAAGTGCTCTGTTAAAAAATTATTTCTAAACTGTAGGGCCTTGCATAGAGAGATATATTATCATTCCCATTATTGCTCACAATGGCCAATATTCACAATTAATGGAAACACTGCCACTTTGGTCTGAAATGAGAGCTTTATGAAAGAAAGTTATGATGAAAAAGACATATAAAGGCATCTTCTGGCAGAAGAAGAATTCAATTCCTGAAGCCCATAGGTTGGAAGGACAGAATAAAGTACTTTTCTTATGTATATATAAGTCAATATGCATGTGTGTGTACAGTCACAAATATGCACACATAAACAAAGAGAGAGAGAAAGGGTAGAAGGGAAGAGAGGGAGAGAAAATACATACATACAATACATACATACATACATACATACATACATACATACACATCTACAAACTTACACACACAAATGCCTACAAATATATACATACAAATGCATTCATACACATACACACATACAAGCACACGCAGGGTATAATTCTACAAAAGAGCATAGTTGAATTTTCTAACTGAACATATTCAGTAAAAACTATTTGCTTCATGTGTTTTCCTTCCGTTTATATGATTAGACATTGATGCAACTGTTATATCCTGCTCTTGGAAAGTCACTTTATATTGATATCAGAGAACTTAACCTAAAAAGATACCATAATTACATCATTTCTTTAATCCTGAACAGCATCATTATATTGACAATGGATGTAGAAGCACCATAATGTTTTCAATTTCAAAGTCTATTAGCGTATGTGTCTCAACTGTCTAGAAATTACCAAGCAGATGACAAATTAATTTGACTAGGTTTATTCTCTCTTTTGACACAGATTTGGAAAGATTTTCTTTTGAAATATGCACTTGAAAGATCAATCATTGTGACTGTGTAATGTGAATTCATCAGAAAAGGTATTTTTCTAAAATGAAAAATATACAAAAATGGTATTGATTTATAAGCTGAGAAGGCAGAAACAACTCCATTTTTAATGAATATTGATATGCTTACAGAACTAGTTACTTAAAACTGAATATGATATCTATAATGCTAACAATTATTTTCAAAATATTCTATGAGACTTAAAGCCTTTCTAGATTTTCTAGAAAGAAACTAGAACTTTTTTATTTCTTCTGTCACCAAAAATTTGTAGAAAATTAATGACTTATTAACATGTGAAAATTTGGAGAAAATATTCTTATGTTTATCAAGTCAGTTTTTTCTACTTATTGCAAAAAGTTTTTAAATTTTTACTTTTTGTCTATATGATATAATTTAATATTGAATTATCTGAGTGCCAGGCTGAGTAAAACTATGACTACATCTATAACCATATGATGGCTACATAGAGGTTCCATGGGACAAGAATAATTCCATGGGTCAATCAATATACGTAGGAAAAAAATCATAAACATGAAATACAATAAATAAATATCCTTCGTAATAGCTTTTGAGTAGAGAGATCTCCTACGTAGCAGTTAAAGGCTGTGGTATTGTCTGCACCATGGTAGAAGCCTCAATGTCACTCCTAAAGAGTAGCCTGTTGAAATATATGTACCTATTATATTTCTTAAACAGAAGTAAGTCTGGTTAGTTACTATGGAAAGGAGAATTTAGCTCTAATATCAAATGCTGTACGGACATATGTTATATTATTTCTTAATGTTTTAGTGAAAAAATATGAGACCGTAAGTTGTGATGCTGATTCTTGCTTGTTTACTGCCTTACACAATTGTATTATCTTTTTTTTTACCTAAGCATGCATGTCTTCTGCTTATTGAAATATCTCAATGACTTAAAGAATTACTACTCACTTAACTTATTTCTGTGAGTATTGTAATGTTGTACCAGAGTATCCTCACTTACAGTTGTAAAAAATATATATTACACCTGGGACAGTATATTATGTGGTGCTACTTGACAAAGCATAGGGAGAAATGTTCTTCTGTTCCAAGACAATAATATGAACAACAAACAAAGAGGATTTAGAGCTAAGATACAAAATACTTGCATGACATGGGCAATTAACAGAAGGACACTGGCTGGAGTAATTAAATTGATGATTTCATGCAATCTGCAAAGAAGATTAAACAACTAATCTATAATAGATAAGCATATTACATGTTATTTGAGAGAAAATTAAAATGAAATAGCATGAAGCTATTTAGTCAGAGGCAGAGTGAGGAGTGTATCAGGACAAGCACTTAAAGTAGAAAAAGAGGCTGAAATAATTTGGGTAGACAGATACCAAACCCAGACACTATTCACTATTGCTGATGCCAAGAAGCAATTGCTGACAGGAGCCTGGTATAGCTGTCCCCTGAGAGGCTATGTCAGTGTCTGACCAATACAGATGAGGATACTTCCAGCTAACTATTAGATTGAGCATGGGGACCCCAATGGAGCAGTTAAGGAAAAGACTGAAGGAGCTGAAGGGGTTTGCAACCCCATAGGAAGAACAATATTATCAATCAACCAGACACCCCAGAGTTCCCAGGGACTAAACCACTAACCAAAGAATAAACATTGAGGGACTCATGGCTCTAGGTGCATATGTAACAGAGGATTTATCTGGCATCAATGAGAAGGAAGATCCTTGGTCTTGTGGGGGCTAAAGGACCAAGTGTTGGGGAATGCCAGGGAGGGGAGGAAGAATGGAATAGGTGGATTGGTGGGAGAGCAGTATCATAAAAGCAGGAAAAGAAGGGATGGGATAGGGGTTTTGTGTAGGGGAAACCAGGAAATGGAATAACATTTGAAACATAAACAAATAAAATAATAAATAAAAATAAAACAAACAACAAGAATAAAAAGAAGTGAAATTTTTTTTTTTTGGTTCTTTTTTTCGGAGCTGGGGATCGAACCCAGGGCCTTGCGCTTCCTAGGTAAGCGCTCTACCACTGAGCTAAATCCCCAGCCCCAAGAAGTGAAATTTTAAAGGCAATGAAACCTGAAAGTAAGCCATTTTCACCACGTGGATTGTCATTTTAAACAAAGGAGAAAGCACTGCTAGACTGGAATAAGAATAATGATTGAATCCAAAGTGAAGCCCAGAGTTAATGTAAGGCTTACTGCTACTGAGGCAAAAGGCAGAAAACTTTGTGCCTTGACGTTTTGTAGTAGTGAAGCAAAGGTGTGTCCCATTTGGGATATAGTTAAAGACTATAGGTTGCATAATGCCCTAATGCATTGTTTCTGACTTAGGGGAGAAACTTTTAATTTAAAAGAAACAAGATTTTCCCACTTCAGAATACAAAAGGATAGAACTGTTATTCTCCTTGGGTAAAAGAAAAAATAACAACTCAACCAATAACCTCGAGTTCAGTGTTCATTGTGTTATATTTGTGATATGAAGTAGAAATCAGAGTAGCAATCTTAACGGGGAAGTTGATTATATGGATTGAGTGGAGATAAGAAATCCCGTAAAACATACATTTTGGGGGAGATATTGACACACCGAAGGTTCTAATTGTAATGTAAGTGTTAACTTTGACAAAAATACACTACAGTCTGCTCACTGACAGACTGAAACATCCAACTGTATCAGTAAAGTAAGCTGTAAGGGATAATATTAAGTTTTGCCAGGTGATATGAAAATGATGGCAAGAGAATTTTCCATGTTGAAAATATAAACAGAGGTTGACTATGGGCATTAATCTAGCACAAATTGATGATGTCAATGTTGAATAAATTATAAGGTAGTGAGATCTTAGAATTCAGAGACACAGTGGTTTTTGTCACAGTAATGGAAATAATACTAATAGCAGTGTTCTCAATTCCTATCCTGTCTCTATGATAGATAACTTGATGCTAATAATGTCCAAAAAAAACCCCAATTTGTTTATTTCATATTTCTAGTGTCTAGGGATTTGAAGTACAATGCTGACATGTACTGAGAAATCCCTTGCTATATAACAAAATGGTAAAGAAACTAAGGGGAAAACGCACATGTAGGAAGAAAACTTTTTTTTATTAACTTGAGTATTTCTTATTTACATTTCGAATGTTATTCCCTTTCCCGGTTTCCGGGCAAACATCCCCCTAGTCCCCCCTCTCCTTCTTTATGGGTGTCCCCTTCCCCACCCTCCCCCATTGCCGCCCTCCCCCCAACAATCACGTTCACTGGGGGTTCAGTCTTAGCAGGACCAAGGGCTTCCCCTTCCACTGGTGATCTTACTAGGATATTCATTGCTACCTATGAGGTCAGAGTCCAGGGTCAGTCCATGTATAGTCTTTAGGTAGTGGCTTAGTCCCTGGAAACTCTTGTTGCTTGGCATTGTTGTTCATAAGGGGTCATGAGCCCCTTCAAGCTCTTCCAGTTCTTTCTCTGATTCATTCAACGGGGGTCCTGTTCTCAGTTCAGTGTTTTACTGCTGGCATTCGCCTCTGTATTTGCTATATTCTGGCTGTGTCTCTCAGGAGAGATCTACATCCGACTCCTGTCAGCCTGCACTTCTTTGCTTCATCCATCTTGTCTAATTGGGTGGCTGTATATGTATGGGCCACATGTGGGGCAAGCTCTGAATGGGTGTTCCTTCTGTCTCTGTTTTAATCTTTGCCTCTCTATTCCCTGCCAAGGATATTCTTGTTCCCCCTTTTAAAGAAGGAGTGAAGCATTCACATTTTGATCATCCGTCTTGAGTTTCATGTGTTCTAGGCATCTAGGGTAATTCAAGCATTTGGGCTAATAGCCACTTATCAATGAGTGCATACCATGTGTGTTTTTCTGTGTTTGGGTTACCTCACTCAGGATGATATTTTCCAGTTCCAACCATTTGTCTATGAATTTCATAAAGGCATTGTTTTTGATAGCTGAGTAATATTCCATTGTATAGATGTACCAGAAGAAAACTTAAGTGGGTAAATGTTGGAATTCTTAGTTAACCACACTGCTGACAACCAGACCTATTACTGTCTGCCTAGGCATTTCTATCACCTGGGTATTAATCATATCTAAGAGCAGCCACAAGTCCATGATCTCTTGATGAGTGACACTCTTTAAAGTGCCCTTCTAGTTTGCAGTGATATTCCATTAGAACGGGCATGACAATGAATTTTTGTAAAGATAAATCACGTTCAAAGATAACAGAGATTTTAGCTGCAAAGAAAGAGAAGAAGGAGACAAAGTTGAACAATATTAGAACATACTCACATGGTCGTTGTTGTAAAAATATAAAAAGTAAAAGGTATCTTTTATCCCCACTAGATCCAGCCCTGCAATTCCCCAAGATAATCTGATAGATATCTTAGTCTCAGCCAGCAAAGCCTCTCACTCACTTTGCTCCATCCCATATCACACCGTGGAAGACCTCTCTCTGAGCCTGACAGCAATCTCTCTACTTATCACATTCCCGAGGCAGGTTTTCATGCCAGAAACACACATCCCAACTCCACGGCAGCCCAGTGTGTCTAGCTGCCACACATTTTCTTAAGTTTAAATCGCTATATGAAAGAACACACAACACAATAACCTTTGACCAAATGATAAGATATAATTGTCCACCTAAACATGCAAAACCCTGTACACATCCATCCCTTAAGAACATTCATAAGAACCTGTAAAGGTACAGCATGTAATCTTAACGACAGCTTCCATATTGTCCCTGGCTACTCTCCCTTCTCCTCCTCTCTTCTGTTTTTTTCTCCTCCTCTTCATTCAAATTTTTCTCCTGCCCATCCTTCCTTCTCATCCATTGACAGGCCTCATTCTATCTTGTGCCTGCCTCACCTGTGACATCATTCCACACATTATCTTTACTATAATGTTCAAATGTATGTAATGCTCCAACATAATACAGAAATAAAACATTGGAGCCCAGTATATCATTAACTTTAAGGTGTGTACAGACAACTATAATATTGTACTTTTTGTTTTATAATTGTTTATTTTAGCATTTATTATTACTTGAGAAGTAAATACAATCATGTATTTTGATTACATCTACCCAATTCCTTCCCTCCAATTCCTCCCAGATATTTCCTACTACTTTACTTTTTAACTTCTTGTGCTCTTTTTTTTTAAGTCCCACTGAAAACACTTAAGTTTTTCTCTGTGTGTGGAAAGTACAATAAGTGTGTACTTTCCAAAGCTGCCTCCCTGAAGAAAGCCTTCTCCAACAGTCATCAATTACAAATAGATCCTTACCCAGAGATCCTTAACTAGAAAAATCATTAACTCCTCCTACATTTATGCTTGGGTTTTGCCTAGCTTGATCTTGCTTGTACATGCAGTCTTGATAATTGTATGTTCATCTGTGTAAACATTCTACCTTGTCTAGCAACTACATGACAATACAGTGTCTCATGCCTGGTTTATGTTGTGAGAGTAAGTATGGTTTCACAGTGCATGCTTTCTCCTTATTTTCCTTTTCATAGCAATGATTTGTGAAACTTATGGGGAGGGTCCTACTTAGAGATGACCAGTCCACAGTATGCTGTTCTCTGCACATTGACCCATTTTTAGACTCTAAGTCAATCTCCAATTTTTCCAATTTTTTTTCTGATGAAGGCTGAGAAAAGCAATAACTTATGGTTATAAAGATCAAAATTCTGGGATATGTTTTTAATGTGTCCATTTTGTTGAATAAACTAAATGATACTATTAGGTACTATGATCTAGCCTGTCACAGGCTTATGGCCCAGTTAATGGTACCAGGCATGAATTCTATCATACAGTAACAACTTTAAATCCAATAAGAATGTAGTCAGTTATTCCCATAACATTCATAGCATGATTGTACCAGTAAGCTGTCTTGAAGATCAATCATTACCATAGTTCATACTCTTCAGTTGAACTAAACTATTGATTATTTTCTTTATCAGTTCTGTACACAAAACTTCAGCTACCATAAAATTAGCCAATCTGTTTAAAACTTCTAGGTTTTTATCAACTTCATTTTTTCTGTGCATGTTATATATCTTTAGGATTCTATGTTTTACTACACGGATAATAACTTGTCTGTGTTCCCTGTCCCTCTGTTTGCCAAAGCCTTCCATTGGAAATACCCTAAATATCAATCTACTGATTAGTGGATAATGAAAATTCATACATACTCATAAAAGAGAGACAGAAAGACAGAGAGGCAGACACAGAGAGAGAGAGAGAGAGAGAGAGAGAGAGAGAGAAAGAGAGAGAGAGAGAGAGGAGAAAGAGGGAGAAGAAAAAGGGAGAAGAAAAAGGGGGAGGGGAGAGGGAAAGGTAGAGGGAGAGAGGTTAGTGAGTAAATGGATAGAACCAGGTACAACAATTTCGAATGATGGAATGCAGATCCAGAAATATAAATGCTCTATGTTCTCTCTCATAAATGGTTACTAGCTACAACTGTTTCAATATGTATGTTTAAACTGGAATCGCCATATGAAAAAATAATAATGGGCCATCAGCATGGATATATCAAGGGAAAAGAGAATGAACGTAGGTGTCATAGTTGGGGAAGAACAATGGGGTAGAAGGGGCCAAGTAATTGTATAGAAGTCTAGAGTAGAGAAGTGGAGAATGAAGTATAGAGAGGAGCAAATCACTGTGAACCCTTTGGAAAAAGCCATATAGAAGCTTACTACTGTAGAATTATTCTAAAATATATACATATACACCACAAAACGAGTCTAAGTGGAGTTACCTTAAAATACGGGGCAATTTTCTTTCTCAGATAACAGAGTATCAAATAAAAGCCTAATTCAAGGTCGGTTTACTTCCTTTGGGTTATTGTTAAGTGGGATCCAGTACAGGCTATTGTCATAATTTCTGATTATTCTCAGAGCTTAATGGTATTCTAAATCCTTTATTATTTAATAGTTAGCATTATATGTAAATATAAACAAACACATTGTGACTCTCAGAAGTTTAACTAAGGAGCTTTTTCACCTTTTGTAAATTTTAAAGATTAATGATGTGTGTATACTTATATAGGGAAATTTTGTTAAGTGGAACTAGGTATATGATGTGAACCTGAAAATAATGCAGTTGTCTTGAGAGTAACTTTGAATGAAAATGATAGTAGTATTCCAAGGCTTAGAAAAGAACAAAGATGCTTCAAATGATTATATCAACATCTTAACATTTAAACCTATAAAGTGTCCCCACTCGCTAAAGTCAGGCGGACAGCCAGACTCATTTTCATAGATATCAAAGGCTCCAGATTTGGGCTTTGCATGCTACTAATTTTGCATGCTACCCTATATAGTAACTTTTGATTTGCCTGTGACACATGTATGTCAACTGTACTCAAATTGCAAGGATGATTACCTCACAATATAATGAGAACATTTTTCCTATTGTAAACATGTTAATAATTAATTTTACTATGACCAGAAGAGAGACATATGGTAGAGCTCAATAATCATTTTAAATAAATCACTCATATCAATGTACCATACACGTAATATTGTGCAAGCAGATGTAGAAATGCTTACTTTATGCTTCTAAAATAATTGTGCCTATTGACTAAATTTTATGTTTAAATAAAATTTTTATTTATTTTAGTTTTCATTATCACATATTAATTAAATCCTGGCTTCCATTGAAAATAATGTTAAAAATATATTGCCCTTGAGAAAAAAAATAAGAAATGTGCCAAACACTTGTACATTTAAAACTTTGGCTCTTAAATCTAAAGTTACTATTACATGACCATTCGA
Organism: Rattus norvegicus; assembly: GCF_021556685.1. Taxonomy (NCBI): domain Eukaryota; kingdom Metazoa; phylum Chordata; class Mammalia; order Rodentia; family Muridae; genus Rattus; species Rattus norvegicus. The sequence goes on along the minus strand of NC_141539.1, from coordinate 24,797,909 downwards.
GGAAAATCAAGACAGATGTAAGAAAGAACATACAATTCATTGTAAATAAGCATTTACCTTATAGTTAACCAGCTACTTGCTACATATTTAATGAGTTAACTGGTGCATATTAATTACATCTTGATTGTTTGTTTAAAATCTCTTTCGGAGGATTTTCCACCATCTGGTTAACTTACTTTAAATGACAAAAGCCATACGCACTTAATTGCATTCCTATTAATGCGCTCTTGTTTCTAAACATGTTAGCCTTCTAATGAGCACTTCAGAAGGTTTACTGAAAGAATATTTTATCAATGAGAGGAGATGTTTGTTGACTCCTCTGCTACTAAGAGAACGTACACAGAGTGCCAAGCTGTCATTAAAATCTATTTGAATTGTTATTTAAAAGAAATCGTCACACTCTAGCAGTAATTGACTTTCTTATAACATCTATGTACTATCATTTCCTGCAATATAGCCACAGCACGTAAAGTGAATGCTTCCTCAATTCTCATACCTCAGACATGTGAGTACACATAAGCGCAGTTGTGTAACACTGTATGTACTGTGTAAACAACTATGAAGCTTGTAGTGTTTTGGGCTGCTTTGTAAGCATGAGGCATGTATTATTATGGATACCTGTCAATCTAGTAATTATACACTTTAATGCATTGATAACCAACCCAAAATCTGTTAATAAACTTCTTTCAGAAGACTGGCTATGAACTCATTGTTTGGAACTTGATAGCAACTTATATTTCACCTCCATAGAAATTGTGAAAAACTTGGTTCTTCAGTCTGAATGTTGATAAACATGTACTATAGCAGAATAAATTTAAAATAGTACTTGCCACAGTAGAAAATTTAGAGACAGCAATAATATATCTCTAAACTGGTACAAGAAAGTATTTTAAGTGTTACTACCACAAACTCCTGATGTATTTAATAAAATTGATGTACCTATCCCCATTTGACTAATACACAACATAATGTGCATCAAAATGTCACATAAAGTTCAATAAGTAGGAACAGATTGCATCCAAAAAAAAAAAAAAACTCCCCCCACCAAAAAAAAATTAGTGCTCTGCTAGGGCATGGTGGTGATGACTCCTGTCTTTGATTCCAACACTTGGAAGGCAGATACAGAGAGCTTTCTATGAGTTCAAGGCCGACCTAGTCTACCAAGTTAGTTCCAGGACAGCCAAGTCCACATAGAAAAAAAAAACTGTTTCTAGCAAACAAACAAGTAAACAAACAAACAAATAGTGCTTTTTGTTTGTAGGAACAATCCTAATCACAGGGCTTGGAATTAATTAAATAGTCAATGTTTATTTTTTTCTATATTAAAGCTATAGAAAAGATCAAGTTAATTGTGCAGGATAATAAAAAGTAGGAAAGAAAGGAAAAGAAAGTATATATGTCTCTAGATTCAAAGTTTTGTCTTTGCTGAATTGCAAAATTTGCTCTGTTTTTCTGTAGGTCACTGGCAAACTGTTTGAAAACAATTGGTTTAGGCATTCTATAAATGCCAGAAACTAACTCTGTCTCCATTCTGTTCCTGACAGACTTTCTAAAGTTGGTGCTTCACAAACTATTTTTAAACACTTGAGCCAGTGGCTTTCCTAGATAAGCCATGTGAATTGCATTTGGAGTTATATTCCAGGAAAAAAAACATAACTAAGTAACTTCTGTTCACGAATCTCTAAATATAGTCCCTGCTTTGCCTTGAGAAAAGGACACAGTAACATCTCAAGTTAAAAAACATGATGACAATATGTGCCTGTACCTAAAAATATCTGAGTTTCAATAAGCTTTGGTTGAAATGAGATTGTACGTGTCACTTGGATTTTGATTCTATAATTTTACAAATACAATGGGTGAAATTTCCCATCAATGAAAAGAGAAATACAGGTAACTCAGGTTCAATCACAAAGAAATAAAGCAGGAAAGAAGATGCTATTGTTGTTTTGTTTTGTCTTGTATTGTTTTCAAGAAAAGATGGGTCAAAGATAAAACTCCCAGCCTCCTGACACTAAAAGATACTTGTACAAATGGCAAGGTTTTGTTTTATAATGTCATGTGCTTAGCAGAATTTGACAGGAAAATGGAAAAAAAGAAAACCTTGAAAGATACTTTACAGACCTCTGTACGTTTTAATTTGTTTAGCTACCCACATTAAGCTTAAAGTAATCATGTGTTGAAAACATTGAGATTAAATGAAGTGGAAAAGTAGTATGAAAGTCTGCATTATCAGGAAAAGACTAAACAAGGCAGGATGCCCTGGCTACAGGAAAGAGAAGCCTCTCTGACAATGATTCTGTTCCCTGAAATACATCCAACCATCATCAGAGAGGACTTTATACAGCAAGCTGTAGAACTCAGCTCTGATTAATTAATTGGCAAGTTACATTAGGCTCACAGATAATTAATGAATAAAGAAGAAGAGAAAGAAAAAGTGAAGACATTACTGCTCCTAGGACTGATGGAGAAGAATTATTGTGATATGAGAAAATATACAAAGAAGCAGAACAGAGACATGTGGGAGAGAGTACAGAGTGAATATGGGCCAGAGTATGCTGGGCCATGTGAGGAGAGATGGTAAGGAAGGACTAGAGATGAGCCAGAGCCTAAGAGGGCCTACCTGGGCCAAGAGACCAAAAGGGCTAAAACAACAACACCACCAACCAACCAAATAAACAAACATAACAGAAACAAAAAACAAAAAGCAAAACATGTAGGTAAAACAAACAGCTGGATTGCAAAGGGAAGAATGGTTCCTGAAGGATAACCCAGCTTCCTGGCTGGAGACATCAGGGTAGGTTACAAGATACGCCAGTTAGGAGGACCCTATAACACAGTGGTCTGTTACGGTAATTATTTCAAGAAGAATATATCTTCCCACAGTAGTGACCACACTATAAGGCCATACAGCATCTTCAGGGTATTTTCATCTCATCTATGGCCAACTCAAGGGCACCAGGCCACATGACCTCTAGCTCTCCTCTAGCCTAGTCCCTCCACCCCCATTGCTAGCCACCCTCTCCTCTCTCTCTGACAGCGGGGAACTCTGGTTCCAGTAACCCTGCAAAATCAGAATTCTAGAAGTCCCAATAGCAGATGGTCTCCCACAGCTCTGTGACCGGCTAGTCCCAGCAGCGGCTAAACACTCACAGCTCTCTGCCACTGCTCTTTTTAGTTTCTTAGCACCTGGCCCCTGATAGTTATAATATCTACTCCCAGCAACCCATTAAAATCAAAACTTCAGATATTTGTAATCAAGCAATCAGATTTATATGTTAAATTCTCAATCAACAGTATGTCCACACAATAAATTCACAACCAATTGATAATGGTATAAACTGCCCAACTAGATAAGAAAATTTACTTATAGAAATCCATCCCTTAAGATATATTCATAACTATTATGGCCATTTAAGGCCACACTGATCTGGGTCAGCCTTCTCTGCCTACATCTTGGTTCCCTTCTTTCTCTTCTCTCTCCTCTTACCAAAATTCTGTGCCCGCCCCACTTTCTCATAGTCCAATTACAGGCATTGGCTTAACTTGTGTCAGCCCTCAACTGCATATAGACATAAATCTATAGTTGTCTTCATCTTTCTTTTTTTCTTTTCTTTTATTGGATATATCATTTATTTACATTTCAAATGTTATCCCCTTTCCTGGTTTCCCCTCCGCAAACCTCCTATTCCACCCCCTCCCCCTGTTTCTACGAGGGTGTGCCCCTACCCACCCACCGACTCCCATCTCAACACACTGGCTGACATTCCTGTATACTGAGGAAACAAACCTCCACAGGACCAAATGTCTCCCCTCCCATTGATGCCAGATAAAGCAATTATTTCCTACATATGCAGTTAGAGCCATGGGCACCTCCCTGTGTTCTCTTTGGTTGGTAGTTTATTCTGTGGGAGCTTTCAGACGTCTAGTTGGTTAATATTGTTGTTCTTCCTATGGGGTTGCAAAACCCTTAAGATCCTTGAGTCCTTTCTCTAACTCCTCCATTGTGGTCCCTGTGCTCAATCCAAAGGTTTTCTATTAGCATCTATCTCTGTATTTGTCAGGCTCTGGCAGAGCCTCTCAGGAGACAGCTACATCAGGCTCCTGTCAACAAGCACTTCTTGGCATCTGCCATATTCTCTGGGTTTGGTGTCTGTATATGGGCTGGATCCCCAGGTGGAGCAGTCTCTGGATGCCTTTCCTTTAGTCTCTAATTGACACTATGTTCCTGCATTTCATTTAGAAAGGAACAATTCTGGGTTAAAATTTAGGGATGAGTGAGTGACTCTATCCCCCAACCGGAAGCCTTGCCTGATCTCTAGATACAGTCACTACAGTTTCTCCATTCACTTCTTGGGGCATTTCAGCTAATCTCATCCTCACTGAGTCAAGTGAGTCTCTTGCTTTGCTGGTATCTGGAACTTACTGGTGGCTACACCAAGTTCCCTATCTCCCATTGCTACATACCTCCGTTCAAATTCCTCACCCTCT